>NC_083619.1:27092493-27097493 GCF_963584025.1 Labrus mixtus | reverse complement strand
TGAAAACCGCAATCAACAGAAATCGGCGATATTTACACCCCTGAGACGTTTCACCTTCAATCTGAATGTTGCAGACGGGTGATGGGGGGACATAGTGACCCTCCCTCTGTACCGTCTTTGGAGGTAGTAACGGAGGTTTTACAGAGGCGAGATGGTTTCAAGTGTAACTCAATGTGAACACACACACAGGGACAAGAATATTATGCCGTTGCGGAATCAGTATGAATGTACAAAGACGAGATGACGGCTGAGCTTAGTAACGGCACTTTTGTGAAAGAATGCAGTCTGAATAGGTCTTTATATTGCACATTAGAGCTTTAGAGTTCCTCTTATTGAGGACGAGACATTTACTAAATTACTTTACTATCAGCTCTGAGTTATAATTTGCAGAATCTACAGAAACTGAAGTCCTTTTCTGCAATAACACTTTGAAAAGGGGGTTATCAAACTTTGGGCAGTCGGGTGGAACATGTAGCATATAGTCTGCAGGTATGGTCACAGTGTTGACTCTGTTTCACTCCACTGCTCTCTGTTTGCACCCGACAGACACTTAAAGCCGTCCTGTGTGTCTTTGACAAGATGCTCGAGGGACATGAAAAAGATTCCCTGACAACATGGGAGTAAGAACAGCTGGAGAAAGAAGCAGAGAGGCCACATACAACGTAGCCGCCTCCGGCTGTCACAGCGGAGGAGTGGGCATGAAAGTTTGAACTTTCAAATCTAGTTTTTGTGAAACATTTACAAACGATTTGTTGTCCCTCCTGAGGTTGTCTGACCACGGCTGAACAGTTATTGCTTGTTCTGCCTATAAGGGTAAAACAAATAATTTAAAAAGCATTTTTAAAGGCTTAATATGCAATTTGTCACACTTAAATATAATATAAATCAAGTATATCCTCTGAAAATAACTCTGTGAGTCATGACTGTCTACAATGGGTGTAACACCCGAGTCCCACTGTCTGTGATGTTTTCAGAGTTTTCAGAGTCCTATCTTCAGTTTGTTTACATCGCCGGGACGGCCGGCTGACTCCTCCCCTCGCGTATAAAAGTTGTTTAATTGAGGGACTAGAGAAAAGAAGAATAACATACTGTACTCACTGCTTAACTGTGTTTCTAGATCACGCTCATTTCAGGTAAATTTACATGCAGTGTGAAGATACGAGCATAATAAAGATCGCTAGCATTAGCATGCTAACACAACAATGCAGTGCGAGTTGTTTTAGTTTCATGCTGGTGCTCAAGGGCGACATCTACTGGATCAAAAAATATAAAGCATATAAAGCCTTTAAATAGCTTTGACACATTCAGAACAAAAAAAATGGGGAGAGACCGAGTGCATAAAGTCATGGGGGTAGTGAGGCCGACAGCAGGATAGGATAGCACCCCCACCCGGAGTCTAGACCCTAAATTTCAAAATGTGACTGCAGAAAGGTGATTGGTCGAGAGAGGTTGTGTCAGAATCTGGTTGGATTATTACTTAAAGAGTAAACTCCCTAAATCAGCTGATCACCAGAGCAGGGAAGTTGAATGACACAAAAAAGAATGAACGTGTGAGAGAATAGAAACGCTGAGCTCCATCGGTACATTACAGAGATTCAACTCTTCCATTTGAGAGTCAGACTGCAAATTTCCTGGACTATTACCTTGACTATTTCTCTACTAAAACTGTGCAATCTGTTGAAAACTGGACAATATTTATTCATCAAAAGTCCAATCTATACATGAACCGTGCAATATCTATGCTGTTAATCCATCAGTGTATATTAATATTTATAAATATTGTTTATATTTTCAATTACCTGCGCTTGAACATAGCTTATTACTTTCTTTTTTTGATTCTGATTCTGATTTAAAAATGTTTACCCTGCGAGAAATGGAGAATCATTTTCACTGGAGATGTCTGATTAAAAAAAATCCATTACAGTGTGCAGTCTGCCTTCTTTCTTCAGATCAGTCTAACCATATCACATTTTGGATGTGTGCACAGATTTCATCTTTGGTTGAAGTGTTGGCTGCTTTTAAAACCGCCGTGCAAGTTGTTGCAAAGCTTCTTGTCTCATCTCATGTTTCTGTTTTTTTTTATGCACACTTACCCTCTCTGGTCCACAGCGTTATACCTCCTTGGTCATCTCGCCCACGGCACAAACATACATCACACAGAGGAAATGAAGACCTGCAGGAGAATATCAGTCCTCTCTGGCCCTGGTGGTCCGCTGTAATAACTGCAGTAAGTCATTCTGTGGTTATATAACACTGTGTCATTATACAAAAGCAGCAGCTGTAGGGAGGTCAGGTGTGCACTTCTATTGACCTCATTCACTATTCCAATCACACCGTCGCACGGCTGTGTGTGTGCGCTCAGTCTGAAAGTCTGCAGCCCGAGGCCATGGCGGTCTGAAGAGACGAGTGTTAGGATGTGAAGTGACACCAGGTTGCCTTTTGTCTGTCTCTGAGGGCAGTTACAAGTTAATAATATTAGTTACATATCCCATGATGCACTGCTGCAATGCATGGTTCGATCTGCACTGAACTCGTTTTTTTTTTACATCTGCAATCCTCTTGTGCAGCACATTGCAGACGATGTAAGTGAAAGGTAGCTCCAAAAGTTGCTCCCACTTAGTGTTGTAGTCAAGACCACACTAACCGAGACCAAGACATACCTGAGTCCAGAGTGCTCCGAGACCCAGACAAGACGAAGACCAAGGTGGGGCGAGACTGAGAAAAGACTAAGACCATAAATATCACCGAAAAATCTTCATCTTGTGTTTAGGGGGCGTGTCACTCACTTAGACCGTAACACCGGGACAAAAAAATCAAACTACAAATAAATAAAAGTTATTGGTTCTTTTAGAAAGATTTTCCTTCTAATCTCAGTAATATAAAGAAATCTCAGAAAAATAGCCTCTCCGTTGTGGTCTTGACCGGTCTTTACATCACTCCCACTATCTGCTCCACCCTAAGCTCTAATCACAAAGCTTATAGCAATAATGATATTTAGGGACAAACACGCCCGTAAACGTGTCCTGCTCCGTGCAGTTTGCTCTTGTTTGGCGTCTGAATGTGTTGAAAAGCCGCCTGCACGTCTGCTCATGCACAGAGATGAGCTCGCATGCTGACAGAGCGGTTTTGTCCACATACAGATGACGAGCTAGCTTACTTTTTCAGGCTTTATTTTGATGCCAGACTTGAAAAATGTTAAATGCGTGTCACTGTTTAGAACAGTGATACTCAACCCGAGGCTCTCGATCCACATGTGGCTCTTCTCTCTGAATGTAGCAAGCGAGGACAACTCGGTACAAACTCACATCCTCTGCATAACGGCTTCAGATCATCTCTAAACATGAGGACAAAACGTTGAGCCGCTGACGGCCTCGGACTGATTTAACCCCTGGCTGTATTATTAAGTAATGTCAAAGCAATATTTACCGACCTCATTAACAGATCATTTATTACAGTCATACAGAGGAGGCATTATTTCCCTGATCACTGTTGCGCTGATATTTGTGAATCAGACACTTTTTTGGAATGATGAATATTTTCACAAGAAGAGGACAGTTTGCGCCCAACCAGCACCGACACACAGAGGAGCCGTTTGCTCTGCGGTGCAATTCGACATGCATTCAAAGCGCTGTGTGTGTTTTGTGAATTAGACGGTGTCTGAATGTTTTTGATTCCTTCGCAGAGGGAAAGGAGCCACAGGTCGGACTCGAGCCCAGGCCGTCCGCTTGGAGGACCACAGCCTCTGTACATGAGGCGTGCACCAACCACTGCGCCACCAGCACCCTGATTTAGCACCCGTTTTGACGTTATGTTGTTAAAAGCGATGGGATATATGATTGGGAGTCAGTACAGTGTGTTTTATTTTGAAATTGTCCGGATGCTCTCTGCGTTTCCTTGTCTGACTTCCTGCCTTGGTCGATCTGCTCCGTTCAGCTTGACGCGTGCTCAGTCGAAAAATGGACTGGACGCGTATGTTTGGAGAGGAGCAGAGCGGGATGACGCTGCTGGCACTGATTGCTTATGACCTTTTTTTATTTGAAGAGTCAAAGAGTTAAGGTGTTTAAAAAATGCCGTGGTACTGCAGAATTGCCTTTTGCCAATCTCCAAGTTATAGACAGTCTGTCTTTTAGTATGTTCCCTTTGTATTTCTTCATTATGCGTGAGTGCATCTCTTTGGAAACTGTAAAAAGACAAAAATATTGTGCCATATTTTAACAGCCTTCACATCTGTTCCCTTTTTAGCACTAAAAAAACTATTCCCCTAACCCATACTTGGATGAAGCAAACCCCTTGGCCCACTGTGCAAATGATCATCAGACTTTTAATCATATCTATTGATCACCTTCCCACATAGGTTTGACTGACTCTAATGCCAGGATGATGAAAAGCAGGTGCTACACCTCGTTCTCTCTCTGTGCTCCGCTGGCGTCTCCTTCAGAAGGGAATGTTTGAAGAGGCTTATCTTTGCGTGTTGATGCTTGTCAGCTTCCACTGTTCACACAAATGATGAAAAAAAGAAATGTCCTTGTGTTTTTTTTTGTTGGCATTATGCAAAAGAAGCAGAACAAAAATCGCTCTTGTTAGCTTGTAAACAAAGAGTGCTGTGTGGTAGGAGCCATCAACGTCTAAACGCACTAAACAACATTTCTGATGTTCTTAGCTCTACCGTCGTCACAAGAAGAAGAAGAAGAAGAAGAAGAAGAAGAAGATGTTCTTTATTATTAACACACACTTATTGATTCATGCTACACACACACAGGCTGAAACACACACACATGCACAAACAGGATCCTGTGGACATCCTTATGGAGAGATGTCAGAGTGAGAGGGCTGCACATGAAGGAGAGCCTGAGGTGTTAGGGGTTCTGTGCCTTGCTCACAGGAACATCGGCTGCCAGACAAATTCCCAAATTTAGTCCGCACAGAGACTTGAACTGAGGACCCTCTGGTTCCAAACCCGAGTCCCTGCAGACTGAACTACTGCTGCCGCAAGAACATCA
>NC_083619.1:26192493-26372493 GCF_963584025.1 Labrus mixtus | reverse complement strand
CTTCTGTTACACAGTTGTGGAGTCAGTATGAAAGTTCAAAAGCTTTATTTTTATTTATTTATTTATTTATTTTCCTTTTTGTTTCCTTTCTGTATAACTATCACAACTTATTTATGAATTTATTTTCCTCTTACCATCAAATTTAATCTTTTTTTTTATTACTATTATTATTATTACATCTTTAGCCACCATTTCATTATGACCTATTTATTGATTTATTTCCTCTCTCCCCCTTATACTCATATCATATTTATCATCATAAATTCTCATCACAGCCACTCTCATTTTTCATGCATTTCTTTTTCTTTTATTTATTTCTTTTCTCTTTCTCTTTCCCCAATCCAGATGATTGTCTGTTTTTCTTGTCTGTTTGCCTTGTTTTATTCGTCTCCCCTGTCTCCTACATACTTTTGTTCTTGTCATATCCCTCACTTGTCTTGTATTGTTCTGCATCACTTAATAAAAAAAAGCGGTATAAAGGAGGAGCTTTGTTAAGGCGCTGAGTCACACTCTACTCGGGCTACTGACTTTCATTCAAGTTTTTTTTTTGGGTTCATCTTTAGCTGGATGCTAATGCTAACGAACCACAGTATAACAATTCTGTATGTTAATGCATAGGATGAAAAAAATGCTAATGCATATCTGTAGCGCCGAGCAAGGCAACCAAGAGCTGAACCCCAAAAAATACAGATTCAAATATGCACAATACACAATACATGGCAAAACTTGTCATCAAATCTGAGGTTTTGTTTCGATAATTAGCCCATTAACATGCTAATGTTAAATGTTTGAAGCTTAACAATTAATCATCTCAGCTATCTCACTAGCATGCTTACATGTTAGCACTCTGTGGTGAAATTATCATAACAGCTGAGGCATCTGTTGTAGTGGTTAGTGTGCGTGCCCCATGTACAGACGCTACAGTCCTCAAAGCAGGCGGACCGGGTTCAAACCTGACCTGTGGCTCCTTTCCACTTCCAGCATGTCATTCCTCATTCTCTCTCTCTCCCTGATGTTCAACTCTATTCATTATCCTATCTCTACATTAACGGCCCAAAAGCCCCAAAAATAAATCTTAGAAAATATATATGAATCATAATTCATCTTAGAACATCACAGAAACTATACGAGATAAACCGCTGGATACATTTCACCCAAATCTTTCCTTCTTGAAGCAACAAGCATTACCATCAGACAGACACCGACTGCTCTCTGTAATTGTTTGTTTTTCATTCTAATATGGACAGCTGTAAAGATCGTTTCATAAAACCTTCAACCTCAGATCGATCAGGAGTTATTGACCACGGTTTCTAAAGGGCAAATTAAGTCAACACTTTTCTCTGAATATTTTCACAATACAAACTCATACTTATCAAGCTCCAATCATAGATGTCGCTGACCTGTCATTTCTGGATTATCACTGACATTTTTCACATTTTCATGGACGCCATCATGCCTGTGATCGTCTTTTAGTCAATCCCTGACATTATCCCACATCTCCCACTTTGGGATGTTTGGACAGTCCCTTGCTTCACTGACATTTGGACACAGCTTCAGATCCAATATGCCACCAAATGACTGCTCACAACACCTCCAGACTTGATTTCACTTTTCTGCGAGTTTAACAGGATTAAGAGTGACACATGGTCGGTCTGCTGAATTAAATTAGCTGAATCCTTGACATTTTGAGGATGCTTTTTTTTTTCTTTTTTCAAACCGCACAAACCAGTCAAAGCTTCTTTATCGATAGCGGCGGGCACACAAGACGAGCGGGGCCTAACTGTGCCTGGAATAAAAGATTATGAAATGCCCCGGTGTCATGGTTTAATACCCCGTCTCGTCTTCAAAGTTTTCTCCGTTCAGTCATAAATCTCAGTGTGTTGCTGTTTGTGTGTGTGTGTGTGTGTGTGTGTGTGTGAAGAGCAGAGTTAGGCTGTCTTTTAAGAGGCTGTTAATGAAAGTTAGTGGTGTGGAGAGAGAAAGTGTCAACCGTCTCTCGTGGTGATAGATCGCTCCTGCTCTTAGCATTAACAGCGAGCCGTCACTCTGAGCGTTTCTGGCGGCCGCAGTCAAATTAATCAGGTAATGGACCTTAGTCTCCAAGCTCCCACCCCCCCCACCCACCACACCCCGCATCCTCTGCAGTTTGTCATTCCCATCTCTTGGTTTGTGTTTAACACTCCACAACATCAGTGTGTGTTGTCGTATGTGAATGTCAATTTGTCATGAGAATCCAGAAACTTTGAGAAGTTAATCACATACAGATTTTTATTGGATTTTTGTTTTCCTCTTGAGCGATCTTGCTTCAGTTCTGAGAAATGTTCAGAGTTTGTCTGATGGACAACATTAGAGAGATTCTCAGTTATAAATGACGTTTTCACTGAAACTTTTGAGTCATTTATTGCTTCTCTGCAATATCAATGAAACAGCACAGATTAATTTAATGTAAGCACACATTGGAATCAAGACTCTTAAGTCATACCAACAACCAATTAATGTATAAAATTACTATCAGACTATCAGACTTTCTGACTTTCCATTATTTGCTATTTTCAGAGCATTCTTGTGTTTACACTGGAAATTATAGCAGAATGTAGGATGCTATTATCACCTGGTGAAGATATTTTCCACATTGCATGAAAAGACGGGAACATATATCAAAGAAAAAGTTCAAGCAAAACTACCTCTATTCAAACTGACTATGGAGGTCAAATGTTGGAGATAACGCTTTGCCAGGTGGTGGTTGAGTGACGACACACTGCGATGCTGGGGGCTCGGCGCCAACTTGATTTTTTTTTTTTGGGAGGAAGTCATCTTTAAAATGTATTCAAAACATAAAAAAAGGTTAGTTTCTGTTATTGGTCACTGGACAAACTTCACACTGGTTCACTGGTACATGAAAATCCAGCAGTAGCCATCTAATGTCCGCGTATAAAAAGGCAAGATGTTGAACATCTGGGTAGCATCTGCGAGTCTTATTCTCTGGATTTTGTGTTTTCCTGTTCTTGGTTCACACAGAGCCGAAGCTTTGCAGGATGTGTTCTGCTCGAGGACTGTTTCCTTTTGGGGGCTTCAGTCCACTGGGCGAGTGAGGTGCAGCAAGAGAACGACTCTGACCCATTCTGTTCTGTAAATCAAAACTTACACAGGGCACACTTCAACTGGTTTGGACATTTCCAAGACGATGATCACAAAAAAAAACGAGGGAGGAAAACTTTCCAGGTCATAAAACAACTCGACATAGGTTCAGGATAGTTGAGAGAAAAGTTGTGGAAAATCAAATCCAGTCCAGAAACCAATGTGATTTTTGTCTCCTTCTTTGTTCTTCCATCATCGTTCTTCTCATCGTTTCTTTCATTTTCCCATATACCTGTTGTTGTTTTTGTCCTACACAATATCCCCTTGTTCTTCCAGCTTTCATTTCGCCTCCCTCTCTCTTTTCTTCCCATTGTTTTCTTTTCTACCTTGTTTCTCCTCCACACTCACACCACAGGGTTTTTCTCTCTGCTTGTTCATTCTCTCATGTTGTTCTTTCTGTCTCCGTGTTGCTCTCATTGATTTTACCTTATTTCTCTTGTTTTCAATTCTCTTTCTTCTGTATTGTTTTTCATGCTCATGTTCACAGACCCTCAATCTCAGCGTGCCTTTTCTTTTTTCTTTTTTTTTTCTTACTCCTGTTGGGCAGTTTGTGCTTTTCCTGCCTCATTTCTGAACACACTCACACACCTTTTGTTTTTCTATGTTTATTTGCTTTGCTTTTGATCCACTGACTTTCTCTTTTTTTTTTTTTTTAACTTTCTTTTACATATTTCTGTGTTTTTCCTCTTACACACACACACACACACACACACACACACACACACACACAACTCTTGACTCTGACTTTGTATTCTCCACTTTAGTTTTTCTCTCTTAATGTTTCATTCATTGAGTCTCTCTTGCACAAACTAATTTTTTCTCTCATTCACCGTCGTCTGTCTCTTCCATTACACACACACAGACACACACACACACACACACACACACACACACACACACACACACCTCTTTGGTTCCTCTCAGCGTTGTCTCTTTAGAAGTCGTAGATATTCTCCGCGGACCAATTTCCCCGTGAATAATCACGGCGGTTCATTGTAGAAGCGAGTGCTGTGCCAAAGTCATTTCTTCAACAGGCTGCAGCTTTGTACCGAGTCAATCAAGCTGAAATATCTCTGCAATGGCTTCCTATTTCGTTAAGCGTAACTCCCTCCCTATGAATATAATTACAGTGATGGGCCACGTCTTCACGCCACCTGCTTTAAACGAGCTGAATTGGGTTTGAACTTGTGAAAAGTACTTTTCAGATGGTTGGTTTCGGGGGGTTGATCAGCTGTTCAGTCATACAGTGAGCGGTTTCCCTGATCACTGAAAAACATTTTGAGTCAGATCAGTTTGGGTTAACCCGTAAGGCTCTGGAGGGCGATGTTAGAGGAGAGACTTATCATGTACATCAGGGCTATTCCGCTATAATGTTCAGGGGGCCACATTTTCAAGGAGCTAAGGAACCGGGGGCCAGACGAGCAAGCCCACCACAGCAGTACGCCGCACTAAAGCCGTTTTCACCATCAACAACACAAGCTTGTGATCGGCTGCGAGCACAGGACCAAAGACGCTCTATTAAACGGGAGCGCTCTGCTGTTTTTAACACTTTACTGTGGCAACAACGACAGTCAATAGCAAGTTTCTCCCCCTGATTATAATCTTTTATCTTTATAATCTTCTTTTTTTTTTAAATATCTCTTTATTAATTTGACAGGTATCGTGATACAATAATCATTAAGGACAATTTTTTTTGGTAACATGTCACATCCCCCCCTCCCCACCCATACATATACACACACAGACACATAAATTACAATAACATAATCATACCAGGGGGCAAAAAGAAAAGACAAGCACAACACACAAACAAAAACAAAAATTATAATCTTTTTTTTTTAAATTGTAAATAGAACTGATCCGCAGGCCCGTCTGATGTGATCCGCGGGCCAGAGTTGGCCCCTTGGCCGCCAGTTGAATAGAATACATAACGAGAGTACCAACTGGGGAGAATTCACAATGTTTTCCTGTATTAGTTGTAAATAATGTAAAAGGTGTCATTGACATCCGACCTCCCATTACCTCACTGATCTTTTTCTGACACTACTCCAGTGACTTGGACATCATGACTAAAAAAGCTTAAAAAAATACAAAAACAAAAAATGTAGTTGAACTATGCACAACAGTCCCTCAGGTGTTCCAACATACATTGACTGTGTCCTCTTTATTTGTATTCCAGGTTTGGAAAGCACCGGAAAGACGAGCGTCCGGGGGAAAAGCTGGACCGTAAAGGCTCCAGTAAATGGAGCGCAGTGGAGACGCAGGTTTCAGAGGAGGAGACCATGAAGATGAAGATGGAGCAGGAGAGGTATGGTCTTCATGTTGAATTATTGCTTAATGCTTTTAGATTTGTCATTTCTGGGAACAAACTCTCTTTCTTGGACGTTGTGTGCTTTCCGACGTTGAGATCCGACATCAAAGCGTGGAAGAACTGTCGTAACTGCAGCTCTGTTTGAATCACAGAGAGTCAAATGAATTTAATAGCTGTTTTTTTTCCCTGCTGGGATCAGTCACAATGTTTTAAAAGCAAAAAACATGTTTTTGAAAAAGCCTTGATCGTAGTTACAAAGAGCAGCCAAATTAAAGCCTCTGGGTCGTCTCTCCTCCTTTGCTTCTCTTGTTTTCTTTATTTCTGCTCATTGAAGTCAGAATGCTGAAAACTGCAAAATTAATTTGGCTGTTTCTTTTAAGTCCTCTGGTAGAGATTCCTGTTTTGAAAAAGTGAATCTGGAGGAGAGCGGAGGCTTCAGAACAGTGGAGGTGTGGCCTAACAGCAGTTTTTTTTTTTTTGTTTAATGCTGGTGCTCAAGGGCGACACCTACTGGATCAAAAAGTCGCACATGCTTCCTTTAATGGAACGGAAATACAAAGTTTTATTCAATATCTTACCGTCGGGGTAAAGAGGGAGCTGATGTTCCAACACTCACCTATGAGCTGTGGGTAGTGACCAGTATTTAAAAAAAATGGACCTGACCCATTAGAATTAATTTAAAAAATGTATCAAAAGTGCAGAAAAATATATTGCCAGACTTTGACAAATGGTAAACTTTCCTCAAACAGCACTATTGTTTTGAAGTAGTACAGATTTCTGCAGCACGATGAGCCCGATAAACGATTAGACGGAAACAAGTGGTCTTGAAGTTCCTGACCACCGACTGTTTTCAATCTCACAACAATCGGACTAAAAGAATTCCCTCTTTGACAATTTATTGACTCTACAAAATGAAAATGTTCTCTGTTGTTCAGAAAGCCATCAGTGCAATAAAATACAATATAAATGGCTTAATAAATCAAGAATTTGTTCGTTTAAAAAAATGAGCTGAAAGTAAAAGAAACAAGTAAATTCTGAATTTGTAACTGTTCTCACTCGAGTGCCCTAAACCAAACAGCCCCAAGCTAGTAGGTCTTTTTCTCAGAACCTCTCTCTCTCTCTCTCTCTCTCTCTCTCTCTCTCTCTCTCTCTCTCCCTCTCTTCACCAAACTAAATGTCAGTCGGGCAGTGTGCCAGTATTTTGGGGCTGCGGTTTGTAAATGCCAAGGCCATTACTGCCTCGCCAGCTAATTAATTCCCATGCTCTTGGTGTAGGGGGCAGGAGTCATTACTCCCTGCAGTCGCTCGTTATCAAATTTGAGTTTGTAATTCTTTCTTTTTACGCCGGCAGAGCAGATAGTCCCATAATATGGTAATAGCCGAGGCTTTATTTTTAATTGGGATAAGGTTAACGCAAATGCCGTGTCGGAGGATTCACTTGTTATGCTGGCTATCAGTAAAAAAGTTCAGAGTGCTCCTTTTTGTGTGTTCATTCAGCCCTGTGGATTTATCTGTTATTCCTTCTCCTTAAATGTCAAAGTCATGTGCATGCATTATCATGATGAAGTCTCAAACATGTTGCAACACAGAAATCCATTACAGACCATGTATATGTGTCACAAAGATAACATTTCATATTCACTCAACATCTTTGAGTTTGTATTTCGGGGAAATGTCTGAATCTGAACAAGGTGTGAAGCTATCTGGAACTATTGGAGAGTTTCTAAGACGCATTCTTCTTCCCCTTGCTGGTGTTGGGAATGTAGGGTTTAATATCGACAGAAAAGAAGCTGTTAATCGAGATTAATTTCGCCGTCAGCAACACTGGATGTAGAGAATTGGATTGAATGGTCTCTGAAGCTAAAACACACTACAGAGTGTGAACTAATACAACGTGGACGAGTTTGGGCTGCCTCTGCTTCTTTGGTAGTAGACTTTTTTTCTTTATAGCTGCTGGGTCTCTGCAAGAACTCTGCAAGTCTTTTGTTCTCTAGTTTGTTCTTTTATTTATACGTGTGCAATGGTTTTGGCATGTAGAGTGCTCAGGGCAAAATGGAGCTAAGGGAAATCAAGCTAAATTGGTGTTTGAGGAATCTACCAAAAAAAGGTAGGTTCACTCTGCATCCACAGAGCAGGAACCACCTTGGGATTGTCTGTTTGTAGTTCTTAAGTCAATGTATTAATTATTTTGTGTGTTTGACTCACTCCAGTAAAGCGTACCTCCTCCCCAAGCCCCCCCCCCCCCCCCCCCCCCCCCCCCTGAAAATGCACAAGCATGCCTCTCATTTGTGTTTAACCACTGGCTGAGATACTCAGATATTGACGGGGGGGACATCCCGCTGAGGATGTGGAAGACATGTGGTTGCTTCTTTGTTAAAACAATGATCCAGTTGGCCGTGTTTCACCGTGGTGCTTTTCCCAAGGTTCAGCCTCGAACTTCGACACCTCGCTGCAGAGCGACTATTGATTGGCCACTGCCAGAGGCTACGCTTAATCCAGCTGTGATTGACTGGATGGATGGATTTTCCTTGCAGGTTTAAGTCTTGGGTCTCTGTGGACTCCCAGCCCCAGCCAGGCAAACAAATCTAGACGGACAGTTACGAGAATAAACTGATGTTTGCTGTCAAAATGTCCGGTGATAAGACGAGCAGGCAAACAGTTTTCTTTTAACATGAATATAAGTTTATTTGGCCTGAATCAGTAAGTGCTTTTTTTGTTACAAACATTCAAAGCAATTGGATTAAAATGATTTACCTGTGGATGCACCAGTAGTAAAACTGGCACTGGTCAATACTGATGCATTTCAGTTTGACTATTAGTTAGAAATCTAAGTTTTGACACTTCCTCTATAGACATCAGCTCAACAATGTATAAAGCAAGAACACTACGTTGGATCACGATTTACTTTAGTGCTAGCCAAGAGATCGGGCGGAGACATGTATAGACCGTCGAATGTATGTCGGAAAATAATGGAACCACCGTGACGTCACCACTTGGATTGTGCACCACTGCTTTGAAGCCTCGATTTTAACACTTTGACTGTCACCATCTTGACCTTTCCAAGCCTCCACACTAGTTTATAGGTAAGTGTTAAAGCAGCTTTTCAATCAATCATACAAAGCCATGTCCCATAGCATTCCCTGCATTATGGTCTATTTTACTCCAAATTGAACCATAATTAACAAAAAAGAAATCATGCTGCAGGTAAGAAGACTTTTAAATTAGGATGTTGACCATACATTATGAGAAAAATGTTGACGGAGGTAATATGATAGTATAGGTCTTTTTGCGATGAGTGAAGTCGCCCCCTGCTGATCAGCAGGAATAATGCGGGTTATGAAGGTTCTGGTTGGCGTAGAGTTCTGTAGTCTCAACACTGCGTTCGACTGTAGTCAGTATTTGAAGAGGCAGGCATATCGTCAAAATGTAAAGGTCAATCTTTACACCGTGCAGTGTGCTGTGTATCATGTTATTTGTCCCCTTACACTTCCCCTGACATTGGGCAGCACTACCACTTCTTCACTTAAAAATCTTTACAGAAGTCGATCACATACTAAATCCCTGAAACACTTCCAAATAATCCAACGTTATCTATTCAAAGGGACTGTGAGCAGCCATCTTATCCTGCTGGACCCTTCTCCTTTCATGTACTTCCTGCCTTTCACCCCGGTCTATCAGTTGTGTCAGCATTACCGCCAAGAGGAAGGTTCATTACACAGTGGGTACAATAGCACATAATGGACCATTGTTCTGGCTTGATGTGGTAGAAAGGTCACTCGTCAAACACATTTCTTCTCCCGTAATGTCTCATCCGAGCCATTTCTATACCCTTTTTATCAGCCGTCTTTCCTTCTCTGTCTGCCATGTTCTCGTTTCGCTCGCCCTCTCACTCTTTTCTTTCGTTTACCCTTCACGCTGAGAGTATTTTCATCTCTCATCAAGGTTAGCCGTTGGAAAGAAAACATGAGTTTCCTTTGACAAATATTTTGGGACTGGACGGGTAATGATTAGGGCCAAGTGTGCTTTTCCTTCCTGTCCCCGTTTCAATCAGCAGAGTCGTAGTATTTGGACAATCGTACGTCTTTAGAACACTGCTTTTTCACTACTTGTCATGTTGTCGGGTTTAGATTTAGTCATGAGGGAATACGCAATTAAAACAATCACTCCCTGTAGGCCTTAAAGGTGGCTTTGAAAAGCTTTTCCTGTCTGTGGAAGATATCACTGTGGCCACCACTGAGTTACACCAGTTACAAAGGTTCCCAGTGGTCCCCCAGTTTAAACCATATAGAGAAAAACATTTACACATCTACATTGTGCATTAATAAAAACCTGTACGATCAAAATACAGATGTTTCTCCTACAAACTACATAGCTTGAAATGGTTGTGATTGCATTTCCATGTTTGATTATGCATGCAGAGAATGAGAAATTAAGTTTGCTCAATTTGCCTCTGATACATTTTTTATTAGTAAGAATAAATCTTTCTTTAGGAGAGCAGAAGAAGTGTGAGAACGGGTAATTTAATAATCATAATAACTTTATTTATCTAGCACCTTTAAAAACACGGCTTTACAAAGTGCTTTGAAAAACAGCAAAAGAGTAAAGAAGAACAAAGCAGACGAACCTCAAACACAAAGAACATAGATAACAGCCCCGAGCTGAGACCAAGAGGACCAAAGATTTAAGATGTTATATATCGTATAATCAAACAGGGTGTGAGTTTGCAGCTTGAACCAGAACATCACCTAAAAGACTGACTACATCTTGAAGTTATTATTGTGTTTTGCTAAAGTTTTCCGACTTTTTTTTTTAGTCTTTATGAGAAGAGATACGATAAGAAAGGACTTTATTCATCCTGAAGGAAATTCTGGTGCTAGGTCGCTCCAACATTACAGTCCAAACAGAGTAACACAAAAGTATTATGTGGATAATGGTTAAAGAAACTCTAACATGCATGACATTATTGACAGATTAGACACAGACTCAATCCGATTCAAAGCAGAAATAATCAAGAGAAAAATGATCGAGGTTCCATTTGTGCACTCTGTGACATATTTCAGACCGGTTCTGAAGTCGCCCTCTTTGCGTGTTATTCAAAGCTTCAGTCTTTAAGAATTGAGACCGTATCCTTTCTCACACACCAACAACTGGAGCACAGCTACATCCTTCCTCACTCAGAAACTGGCCCCTGTTGACCCTGTCCACTGCCTTGTTATGGAAGGGGTTGGGATGGAGGGGGGGGGGGGGTCTGCACATAGAAGCCTAGCTGCTGGATTGGTATGTCTGGCCTTATCTTATCAGCCACTGTGCTTGTGTATACAATCAGTTTCTGCTCCCACTTCTGCTTCTGCTCTCTCACATGGAAAACACTGTTTTTCCTCTGGGTTTAAAGATAGATCCCTCAAGGGCCCCTGCTTCCTTCTGCGCTATTAGATAATTGCTGAGTCCACAAATGGTTACAAAAAAAAAAAAACAGCTTTCAAGTCTACAAGCTTTCATGAGAAATAGTTTTGGGGGTTGTTGGGATAAGTACACATTTTATTAAAGACGTTGTTAGGCCTGTCCAGACTCCACAGTGCTCTGTGAAAACTTTCCCCACCAAGCCTCATTTTTAAAAAGAAAAAGTATTCCCTACCAATTACTCCCTTTTTGCTCCTAACCTTCAAGGTGGGGGCCCTCCTTGTTAAACTTATTGTTTCATTATGCACAGCATGCAGATTTTTTCTGGAGGAAGCATCTCAAGACTTTTTAAGGCCTGCTGAGTGTTCAGTGAAGCTTCGTCACCGCCGCCGCGGCTGTCCCATTCGCTTTCCCGCTGCCATTAAAACGGGGGGCCTGGAGAAAAAGAGAGCTGTGTGATAATTGGTAGTTGTAAAGCTCTGATAATTGGCAAGGCTGTAATTATGGGGGCTGCGCGATAGGTAGTTCCCCCCTGCTGTACAAAATGGTGTTGCCAGTTATTCACAAGATAATGGCCTAGAGAGAGAGAGAGAGAGAGAGATTGTGTGTGTGATTGCTGTGTGTGATGTGAGACAGAGGGGTGTCAGAGGTGTGTGTGTGTGTGTTTGAGACACAAAGAGAAAAGAGCATGGTAGCTATACATTAGCAGCACTCTGTGAATAATATACAAAGTGCTTCCCTTTGTGTGAGCTGTTGTGGGGGCGGGAGACTATTATGCATTGTTTATGGTATTATTCAGAGAGAGGAGGGGGGGGGGAATAAAAACACATAAATAATAGAGTCCACATATTCACTCTTGTCTGTAATGGAGAGTTAAATACAATAAACAACGGCTTGCAGATGTTGCAGCAGCTCGTCTGGTGTTTTCGTTAATGTGACGTGTGAGATTTACATCATCTCTCAGCCGCACGGTGTTTATACACTGCACAGGCTTTAGCTCTGTGTACGATTAACTCAAGGTTAGTGTCAACTGTAAGGTTTAGATTTCCCACAGAGACGTTTTATCAATGATGCATAAAGGATTTGACTTGTTTCATGCATTTATTGCACAGTGCTAAATATGTAGTTGTTTTTCTGACAGTGTCATGTAACCCGTTGTGCTTTAAGTCACTATTGTATGTGTGGTGGAGAAGAAGTGTAAGGATATACCAATTTACCTTAAAGAATGGATTCAGCTACAGTTAACAGTGGTCAGTTTGGCTTATAGTAGCTAACATACCTGATGCTTTTAACTGAACCCAACATGTAGGAAGACATCTCTTTCTAATAACAACATAGCAGGACGTCCTGCACATGTTGACACGTCTCTAATAACTGAGGCTTAACCCAACAAATGAAAGTTGTTCTGCTTGAGATGTAGTTGTATAGCTGGAAAACAACACTGTCGCAACATTTCCCCTTCACTGAAGCTCCTCCCAAGTGTTCGGGTGTGTAGCCTCATGTTTAGTTCATGTACAGTTGACGATCAGATTTCTGTTCAGGTGCATGTTGAAAAGTGCAAGGATACCTTTGGACAACTGGACATGTTTATTCCCGAGCAGCAACCTCTGGTCTTGAAAAGTGAAGTCAATGAGGTCAAGGGGAAAATCCTGCAGTTCTTCAAGTGTCCACTTGAGGCTGGCTGCAGGAACACAGGATGTCACATACACACCACAGGCAAAAAATCTGTTTTTACAGCAGAAATGAACATGTTTACAGCCTGGTACAACAGAACGAAATAGGTCTGATTAGTTATTGTCGTCACTGACAGCTCTGTTTTGATTTAATGAACAATACATGTAATCCATAGTTTGGCGCGTGGCAGACATGATTGACAGGTGGGCGCTATGTAACGGTTCATCAAGAGGTTTAAAACCCGCCTCAGCTCCAGCTCTCAGCCTGTCGTTAGGTTGACTGAAAGTTAGACTGAGACAGGATTTCCAACATGGCTGCTGCTGATGAGCCTCCAGAGCCCCCTGCAGGAACAGATGGGTGACGTCACTCAGGCTTCAAACATTAATATTTACAGTCTGTGATTTATACACTGTGTTGCAGTATCAATAATCTAATGTAAACACAATACAGAAGTAGGAAACGTAGAAAAATAGAATAAAAAACTAAATAGAATAAGCATGAGTACCAAGTGAGAGCATGTGGCATCCAACATGTCTTATTTAAATCTCACCCAGGATCCAGGCCAAGACCCGGGAACTGCGGGAGCGTCAAGCCAGGGAACGGGACTACGCTGAAATCCTGGACATTAGCCGCACGTCGGAGAGGGCGTCGGAGGAGGAGCACCCGTACGCCGGCATCAACCCCCTGAACAGCTCGGTGGACAGCGGGCACAGCCGACCCCACAGCCCCCGGGAGGAATACCCCCACGTCCATCCACACCACCATCAACAACTCTCAGACACCCTGTACACACAAGTCAGCAAGGGCCGCAACGACAGACCTCCATCTGCAGACAGGTAGGGCGTGGATTCTTACACCTGAAGGGGTCTGATTTAAAAAGTGTCGGTGCTGGAAGATTGATTTCATTAACTAGCTTTCTGCCTAAATAGTCCTGTGCAGTAGTTTTAGTTTGTCCTCTGTTGGCACCTTGAAAATCCAGTAATTGCTTGGTGACACTTACAGTGTGCATTCTATCGGAGTCAGGCGTCCATTCATGGTTCAGCAACCTCTTTTACCTCCCAATACAAAAAAAAAAACTCGACCCAGTCAGTAAAAAGGTTTCTGCAGGTCCTGATTCCGCCTCTGCATTCCCTAGCTTTCCTCCAGCGTGCTTCTGCGGCATCATTATTGTGCAGAGACAGCAGGCGGCTGGATCACACCTGGATGTGAAAAAATAATCAAAGCAACAGAAGGCAGGCGGTAAATGTCAGCTCGCCGACTGCTCGACACAATGCGTCGTCCTCTGGGGGAGATGTGGGATTACTCTGGGGAGGCAGTGAGTGAATGGAAACCTTTGGAAATCCGTCTCTCTTCCCCCGTCTCTTTTGACCTTTCTACCTCTCTTTCTTTCTGTCTTTCTTTCGCTCTATTGTTGATTTCACCTTTTTTTTGCCTCATGCCTGACTTTCTGTGAAACATTCCACTGCCATGATTTGAGACTTTTCTTTTCTGATTGGCAACAGGCATTTTAGCATTATTACACTCTCCTGGCATGGGTTTAGTTTATCTTCCTGCATCTACTTTGTATGCACAAACAGCTGCCGAGTGGACGTTTGCAAACTTATTACCCAAAGCAGAGTCCACCGCAGTGACAGCCAGCCAGAAAAAAAAAAACGCTTCTAAACGCTGGCATCTTGTCAGCCGCAGCAGTTTTTCAGCACTGCGGGTCCGTGCTGAATTGCTTCCCCAATCTTCCCCCGATCAATGAGCAGAGAGAAGATGGATTTTGGGTGAAACTTGAAGCCAATCGAGGAGAGCCTGCAGCGTATAGCAGAGACGCAGACAGTGCATGAGGGTACATCCCCAGCTCAATGAATGGGCTTCGTTGTCGTTGTTGTCGTCGTCGTACTTTTTCCACGCATCCCCAGATGGCCCCAGCAGCCTGCGAGCACTCCATGAGTGCTGCAGCTTGTATTGATTCATAATTCATCGCGCTGCTGTTGTCTCTGTGTGTTTTGTTATTCTTTTAATCCCTGATGTGGACGTGTGTGGAGGTATGCTGATGATGCACACCAGAGGAAAATAGGCCTGATAGATATGGAGTCTCGTAGGTGAAGTTTCTGGTTTCCACCTCTGCACATCATGAAGTTGGAGTTTGTGCTTTTTGGTACATGTATTTTTTTGTGATTATTCATTAACGTATTTATTTGTAACAGACAGGATTAGGGCCAGGCACAGGAAAAAGGATGAGACGGTGGAGATTCATTTCATTTTTTAAAGGTTGAGAAAGAAAGGCTGCAAACACAAGATCTTATTAAACTTCATCATGTCATGCCGGTTTCTTATGCCTGGTCCTAATAGGCCTCTGTACTTTTCCCCTCACTATGACATTCATTTTTATTGTACATATCTGTTGGTTGAAAGAGTGTTTTGAGAAAGGTGTTCCCCCTGATGCTAACAGGCTAACAGGCTATAGAGCTGAGAGCTCTTCCATACAGGTAGCTAGCATGCTTGCAAACTCCACATGGTGAAATCAGTACCACAAAGTGCTACACAGAAACTACATGTTGAGCTGCACACAGAGGAAATCAAAACCTTTTTTTCCCGAATGAGAGACCTCCAGAAACAGACTGCAGCTTATATACCAGTGCAACTTCTAATGACTTACTATAAGTACTTCAAGATAAAGATAAAGATAAATTTTATTGATCCCCCGTGGGGGAAATTTGTGCATTACAGCAGCTCAAGAATTTGAGAGTATGGAATTTCTGTTTAAAAAACTAGAGGACATCATCTTTGAGCTTTGTGATCTTGGACCATCTCATTGGTGTTCCTACTTCATATTTTCTTCACATTTACAGCGAAAGTGATTCATTCATCTGAACAGTGACAGGGACATAAGTCAATAAAGAAGTATTCAGTCGCTATGAGAACTCCGACCGCACACCCTCAAAACTTCCACCTCGATCTTCCCCGTCAACTGCTCCTCTCGGCTTCAGAGACATTAAGCTTTTATCGCATTTCATTATGTTCCACCACAGAGACATTCATCTGAGGTGATGTTGATCTTTGAAAATTAAAATCAGGAACCGCGTTTTGTTTGACTTCGGTTTGCCTCTGGCCCTTTTGAGATTTGAATATGTTTAAATACTTTTACACTTGGTAGAAAGAATGTTCTTGGTGGGACGGCTCAGTCCTGTTTCTTCTCACACTGTATGGATGAAGTCTCCATGGCGGACCCCCGCTGCCCTCAGACTGGAAACACTCGCTCTTTTCAGGAGGCTTTGATTACAGCTGCCGAGGTGCCAGGGACGTAAACTCCTTAAAGAGATTCTGTTACACTCGCAGATCCCCAATCAGAAGAAAAATATACCTTCTGAGGGAACCCGAAAAGCATGTTTCCTGTTTCCTGTCCGCCCCCCTACTGAACAGGAAGTGAAATAGACCCTGCCATGCCAAGAAGAGAAGAGAAGGGGGGGTCTCACTCTGCAGCGGGAGTGTTTGTTATGATGGGATTCAAATGGCAGCACACGCTGATATCAGAGCTTAAGCAATGTGGAGATTGGATCAAAGCAACAACACGTCCATAGAAAGTGAGAGTGAAGGAAAATGTTATTCTGTCCCTACACTCACACTTAAAATGGCCGACGTGCCATGATAAGTGAAAAAGTAAACAGTCTTACATTTCACTTGGTCAGCATGAAGCTTCGCATGTCGCTTTGTGATGGATTTGTCTTTTTTTTTTCTCATCTCCACTTTCTGAATCTGGTGTTTTTTTTCTTATTTTTGTGATCTTCAACAGAAGCAGATTGATCTAATCATTCTGTATTTACGATCATTCCATGCCCTGACTCGAGCTGGACGCAGCTTATTAAAGATGTCACAGTTCAACATTAGTGTTTGTGAAAGGCCTTTTTGTCGACGCTGCCATGTTGTGACTGTCACAAGATGATGACTCACAATCCACCGGGAGGGGGTCAATGCTTTGGTGAAGAGATTTCTTTTTTTTAATCTTGCCTTACATAATATTCATCTTAATTTGCATTGCACTAATCTGCACAAGGTCGCATCATGAATCAAACTGCAAACATAACAGCGATCACACACACCCATCCATGTGTGTGTGTTTGTTCTTTCTTTTTTATTATCACGCTAAATGTCATCGACTGCAAGAGCAATTTTAATATCCCTGCAGGTATTGATAAAGTCTGTATATATCCATCTATCTCACATGCTAATGGAGCTCCTTTAACATGGTTTACAACGTAAGACAAGCTAGTGAGCTAAACCTAAATAAATATTGTGTCTTATCAAATGTCTTAAAATAAGATTATTACAAAGCAGGGAAGTTTGAGCCTGGCCCAAACTAAAAGATTGAATCTTTACAGATGATGAGGACATATAATGAGAGATTTAACAGATAATGAGAGATTTAACAGATAATGAGAGATTTAACAGTGTTGTTTCCAATGGTGCATGGAGAGAAATGTAATGACCCAACCAGCAGACCACACACACTAACAGATTCAGTTCACCTAAAAACCAGAGTCCTGACTCTTAAGACTGCAGATCTTATGAAATACTCTGCGGTCGAATGTGACTTTAGAGTCGAGCCCTCCTCTAAACACACCACAGTACAAAACGTATGAGATCAAAAAGTTTGACTTTGCTCACTTTAATCAGAAGGAGAGAATCGAACCGACAGCTGATTCTGATTCTAAAATTTGGCCTGATTATCTTGTAGAGTTTAGCCCACCTTAAAGTGGAGAAAAATAAATTCATATTTCCCAGATTTAGTTTTTGCGCTTTTGCAACGGCCTTATTGTAAGCAGGATAAAAGTTGATCTACATTTGTCTATTTGATGATCCCTTAACTTAACAGAGATTTATTTATTATTTATTTATTTAATTATTTATTCATTTATTTATTATTTATTTATATTTTATATTTTACATTTTTAAATTCTATTTTATATCTTCTTATACTGTATTATTTAAGTTGTTGTTAGTTCTGCTTTATCTCCTTGTTAATTGTTTAGCACCAATACACCAAGTCAAATTCCTTGTATGTGTAAATATACTTGGCAATAAACCCCGATTCTGATTCTGATTCTGATTTAACACCACGACTGATCAGAAAAGCCTAAATAGTATAGTTTTGTAATACACTCAAACAACTATTGCTGCTGCTACCGCTTCAACTGATGACAAAACTCATCACCACGCTCATCATCGTCTTCCTGAATCATGTTATACAAACTTCTGCCGGGCCAAGAAGGAAATTCATTCCTTAACCCTGGCGCTGTCACTTCCTTCCTCACTCGACCCATTTAACAACAGAACCCCCCCCCCTCCCAAAAAAAAAGAAACGTCTTTAACATCCAAACCTGAGTATCACAAACCCCCCCCCCCCCCCCCCCCCCCCCGTATTCTCTCTCTAATTCCTCCAGGGGGCCATAAAAGGTACGATTGCCTCTCTACAGCACCGCAACACTGGGCAGCCCAAGAGGAAACGGGAGTGGGAGGAGAAAAGACAACAAGCAGCTGCAAAAATATCCATCAGAATTAATTTTTAATTGCCTCTTATTTCCTTCAAACGCTGTCAGAAATTTCCCATTTGACTACAGAGGTTTAAAAACAAAAAACATCTGAAGAGGCAAGAGGGAGCCTTTAGAAGCCTTTGGGAACAGTTTTCTGTTTCCTTTTGCTTTAAAGAGCATGACCATGAGGACTGCAGGCTCACTCTATAGTCTGCTGCATCAACATTTCAAGGCAAGCTCTGTAACATCGGCTTTTCAGGATTAGACGTTTTTCTCAGATGCCTTTTATTTATGTGAAGCTACATATTTTTAACAAGACTGATAAAATTGGAAGTTGTGCATGCTTTCAGTCAAAGGCCCTTGATGTTTTTTTAGTTGTGTTGCTCTGTGGTTTGTTGTGTGGGTGGTGTGTGGTGTAATATCTGGTTGGGAACGTTGTCTTTTTTTCTGTTTTGGGGAAACAGAAACAAAATTGCATAACCTTGCTGCAGGCTGCTGGGACACTGGTGGTCTTTCTCCCGTCCTCATCCTGCCAAGCTAAATATTGTCCAAAGCTGAGTATTTTACCCCTCCTTCCCCATGTTTTCCCAACATTAGGTCTAAAAAAACATTTCCCTCCAGGGTCCTTTGGTGTATGATTGGCATTTATAGCCGTTTTATTCTTCCAAAAAACATAAAATTATGAAGTCACAGGAGATGATACACTCTATGTACGTACAAGCTCAGTAACTGTGGGTGTGTTAATTCAGTGTTCACTCCAATTAATACACCGACTCTACATTAGAAACATACTGTAGAAGCGTGTTAGTTAATTGCTTTATTGGCTCTCCAATCCGTGTTTTGAGGATTTGTTGTGTGCAGAAGGCGAGTGAATTAGCCGCCATTGTTTTATTTCCCCTTCCCTACTTACAAGGCAGCAGTGAATGCTGGGAAAGCCTCTGAGGGATTCGGTGTGATTTGATTCTCCCCGTTTTTTGTTTTTTTTCCCGAGGAGGCGGCGGCGCTCTTATTGAATCGGCTCCATTACATTTCATCTCCACCGGGGGAATAAGAGGGGGGGGGGCCCTCCGAGGGGGGAGCCAACGCAGTCGTGTTGTATCACAAACACACCAGAGTAAAAAACACAGCGACAGCGCAGACAAACAGACAGACAGCCGTCGCCTTGCAGCTTTCTCAGCCTGATAAGGTGTTAGTGTGTTAGTGTGTTCGCTTGTGTGCATGCATTTGCTCATCACTGCATCTACGCTGTGTGTGCACATGTTGTCTAATAGTGTGTTGTTCTGCTCTGTGCTGTGTTTCGGATGCAGGCGCTCGCTTGGCTCTTTGTCGGTGTGCACATGGGGGTATTTGTTAGAAATGTGATGAGCAGTGAGATTGACAGGTCAAAGGTGTGTGTGTGTGTGTGTGTGTGTGTGTGTGTGTGAGAGAGCTACAGATAGAGTACAGTGGCAGGTAGGCAGCTGCACACAGTGAATCCAAAGCTTGTGCCTTGTGTAAGATTTTGTAGGGATTCCTGTTGGTGGTGGTAACACGAGGGCTGGATTCTACAGCGAGGTGGCTCCAGGGCAGAAATTAGATGTGGGCTCCTGTTGGCCCGCCTGTTCCTCCCACTTCTGTGGGCATTGTGTTTGTATCCTCCTGCCTAAGTACACATGACAAAAAGGTTTGCTGAGAGTTGGTTTGAGAAAATGTCTCTTTCTATTGGAATTCAGATATTGTCCAAATAACAACCTAAATATTAATGTTCAGAACTCAACATTTGAAAAAGTGGAGACATTTTTTTAAAACAAATCTAACCTAAATATAAATTCTAAGTGATTGAATCTATTTTTGATGCAGCTTCTAAGCTCCTTGTAGGCCATATGTACACAAGTCGGAAACAGTTTGTTTACATTTTTGTTGCATGAAAACAGGAGGTTTTGAAAACGGGTTCAAGAGATTACACTTTTGAGAACTACAACGTTTAAGTCGCCGTGTAAACTGCAAATGTTCAGTGCCCCTGAAAGCAGAGACATTATGAACATGTGCATTAACGGTTCCAGTCAAGAGCCATGCTCAGGTGGACTACAACAACAATGGAGGACTTAAGAGTTCTGTTTGTGCTGCTCACTCTCAGTCGACATTTTCTTAAATTCACGGGAATAGTATACTGTCTTTGTCTTTGGTTCATTCACATCTGGAATATCATAACTTTATTTTCTGGTTGGTAATCCAGCCGTAGTGGAAGTGAACCCTCAAATGTTTACGCTAGAGTTGAGTCCAGCACTCGTCTCGCTGCATTACTCTAAAAGTATGAATGAATGAAAAACACACCCCTTCCCTCCTTCAGTGTCGAGTAAACATGCTGCTAATCCAACCTGTCAGGAGCCTCACATGAGAACCAAACACGTACAGATGTCACACTATGACAGAAACGCTCACACACACACACACACACAGTTTCTAAACAGTATAATTACGTCGGGATTTTAACGCCCAAAAAAGCTTCAGTGAGCTTAAACATCATTTTGTTTGATTCATGGGAAAACAGTAGGTGCCACTGTGTTACACTGTATGATAAAGATGAAGTCTATCTCACTGGATATCCCCCATAATCCCCTTACCAACAGACATCACCCGTGTTGTTTATTTCCCTGTGGTTCCCATGTCTCTGTAAGCCCACACACATTGACCTCATGGTGTTTCTTAATCTTTTTTTTTCCCTTCTGTTTTCACGTTGAAAAAGAGCTTTAGTGTTGTTTGATTATTTCACATATTCTCACACTACGGTGGATAAATCCATGTAGAACGAGAGCAAGACTGCAGATGTTACCGAGCAAAGGACTGAACTCGCACTCTAGGAGAGTTTAAACTAAGACTTGTTTTCATTTTCTGAGAAACTCAAAGTCTGACAAATGCAGCTCTGCAGCCAAGTCCATAAAGTCAACTATTCATCTGGAAAGGAGGAGTGGAAAAGAGGCTTGCTTCTTCTCTGCTGTCTGTCTATTTTCTGCCAGACTAACCTGGAGTTTGGAAGGAACTCACAGCTGTGACTTTTCTCCCCTCTTCACAAGCGTTTAAGACCTGAGAAAGAAAAAAAAAAAAAAAAAAAGGCACATCTTTCTGCGCCTCAGCTGCTCCACTCTCTGGCTCATAAAGTGCGAATAGACCCAGACAGACAAGATGTTGGCGTTCGCTGCTATGCAGAATATCAATGTGTGTTCTCACCATTCGCTGAGCAGAACAGGATGTCTCACTGCAGCTCGGTGTGGGGAGGGGGGTGGTGGGGGGGGGGGGGGGGGGGATCATCTCTGCTTGAGGGTCATCACAAAAAAAAAAAAATTCTCAGACTGAACGCTGATTCCAAACCTGCTGATGAGAACAGGGACAGGATTTTGATCGGCTGCCACCGTATTTGGCCTCCGGTGAAATACATCTACATAACGCAAGACGGACTTGAACTTTTGCACCTGAAAAAACTGATGTCATCAGCAGGAAGGTATAGCCGAGGAGATTCATGAGCTCATCTGCAACACAGATAGCACGCCTTTGAAGATCTACATGCCTACTTGTTATTCCATCTCACCTGCTTCTGAATCCCGGAGCCAAATGCATCTTATATTTAGAGAAGGGATTGATGATGATATATTTAAGAACTGGCCTCAAACAAGTAGTTTAGAAAACATTCTAGGTGAAGATTATCACAAGAAGAAGAAAAGGCTGTTAAACACAACTTAACACCGACTTTCTACACTGTAACAAAAGAGTATGAAAACAAAACTACTAAAGGAATTGTCATGTTTCAGGAAATGAAATGATGAGTTGCCGAAAGCTTCCATTAAAGAGGACATATTATCCCCCTTTCCAACCTTTTCAAACAGTCCCCCTGTGGTCTAAATGAAACATCTGTGCTGTGCTTTGGTCAAAATATAACACGAATCAAGCACCAGAGGAGGTTTGTGACCCTGTATAAACCAGCTCTCTCAGAATGCTCCGTTTTGGTGTGTGTGTCTCTTTAAATGCAACGATCCACAGTGGCATGTTGATTGTAGAACCCCTGTATGTATTTCTGTGTCTGAAGAGTGTGTGTAGTAATTTTTGCTCTTTGACACCTTTTGATGGCCCCCTTAATGAGGGAGGCATAAAGTGATTTAACCAAGATTTCTCCCAAAGAGTGAAAACCACAAGTGTCATCTTCATGACAATCTGCCTGATGGAAAATACTTTGAGCATTTTTTTGTAGCTGGTTATGAAACCGACTGAATAATGAAGCCTCGATATGGCAAACAAGATTGACTTTCTCTTTATCGTCATTTTTAATGCCTGTTATGAAACAGACTTGGATTGCCTTTTTTGTTTTCCATGGAAATCATTCTCAGTGAGTGATGCCCTTGAGGCAGGGGTGCTGCAGGGTACTTTGAGCCTCATTAAGTAATACAAATAATTGTATATTGGGGAGGGAAAAGTTCTAATATTCTAGGGGTCCCAGTCAGTCATGTGCACATGGAAACATCCTAACTTCTCTGCCCGCATTCAGCGCCTCGGGCAGGAAGAATCTGTACATTATAGAACACTACCTACGCATGTACAGGACAAAATCAGCAAAGAAATTAGATGTACGCTTTGTTTTAAAGGGGTTGCCAAGATCAACACAAACTCACACAAAGTTCCTCACAACAACTTTACTAAAAAATACTTACAAAGTCAGAAAAGCCAAAGAAAAAGTCTTAAAATAGTTACCCATTGCTGTCCTTCATATTACTACATTAATAGTTGTTCTTTCAGGAGCTGCCTTTAGTGGTTGGGTGTTTAATATGGTCGCCAAAAATGTGCAAAAATGACAGTGAAACGAATCCATTTCCATGCAGAGATCCTGTAAACGCTCACAGACTTTGTTAAAAATCCAGCCTTGTCTGCGAGTTCAACAAGATGCTAAACACGTCTCAGTTTATGAATTCAGGCCCCGGAAAATGTAGAGGCTGGAGAAGCATCAGTGATCATGAGTTGCATTACTGATTCCTCTTGAAATGTGTGAAAAGCAATTCTGCAGACGTCTCCCGTCACTTAAAGGAATGCATTGGAGTCCTCCGTGCATGGTGACATAAGATAAGTGATCGTTTTATCTCGGCGAGTTATGCTTTAGGGAAATAAGTGCAGGTATTGTGTTTGGCTCTATATGTAGGTCATAAAACTTCCTCCAACAGTGTGACATCTGTTCCTGCTTTACAACATGTACTGTATATACAAGAACCATCAGCTCAGTGCTGTCTTTATATTTCTAACATTAGATGGTTATTTCACAGTGGAAGCCATAGACTATAAAACAGCTGACTAACCTCACCTTCAGTGAGGCCGAAATATGTAGAACTCCCCCGGCTGACAGGCTGCAGTACAGGTCATAAAACAAGCCTGCTCTATGTTAACATACAGGACATGAGTCTAAAAATGCATAAAAAGCGGTGACGCAGTGGTTGGTGCGCGTGCCCCATGAGGAGGCTGTAGTCCTCCAGGCGGGCCCTCTCTCTCTCCCTGAATTCTGGCTCTATCCACTGTCCTATCTCTTCAATAAAGGCACAAAAATCCCCAAAATCTCACTTTAAAAAAAAGAAAATTATTATTATTACTCATGATACATCAAAAACTTCTGCGTAAAACTTTACACATGCGAAAATATTTTGGTAATGGAAGCAGTCTGACGCCAGTACTCTCTCGGCATTAAGCCGATTCTTACTGCGCAGTCTCTGGTTCTAAATTCACGTTATGTTAGTGCCTGTCACGTTGTATTTTGGCTTCATCTTTGACCAGCCGGAGGAGATTGAGGTACACTGTCCATTTTTATATACAGTCCATGTTGGAAATGTAAAACCTCAAAGTTTCTTTATGGATATCTTTCAACTTTTTGGCTTCATTTCCATCATTTTTTTTTACGTTTACAGCTCAATTTCAACGCCACACATCAAAAAAGGCTGAAAAGTTTCAGTTTCTCTTCTTCATCAAACAGCAAAGGGCGTTTCAAGTATCACATCTGCACTTCTCTATCTTGTGGTTTTGGAATGAGCTGATCGGCAGAACACAATGCACTTACATTGCACATGTTGGATTCTGTCCCTGCTCACGCCTGCTGTTTTGTCAGCCAGAGATCCATTAAAAATAATTTAAAATGGCTGACACCATCAGTTAACCGAATTGTCTCATACAAACGATAAAGTTCGAGTGTGGAGCGTGAGATAGGTTCAAATTAAGTTGGGGGTCTGTCTGCTGCCATCTGCTCCCACATCGAGGAAACCGGTTATGTCGTGTGTGAGGAGAGACAGGCCAGACCTCCTCCACTCCTAATCCCTGGATCAAGGCCAAGAGCTACAGTAGAGATATGTGCTGCCCCGGGGAATCCTTTATGGATGTGGGAGAGGACGGCTCAGTGGGTTTCGAGGGGTCAGTTGGGTGTTCTCAGGTGGGACTGAGACCAGACAGTTGAAGACTTTTTTTTCCACATTGCTTCTATATCCCTTCTGGAAAAAACTGCATCATCATTCCACTTCTTAAAGTACAGATGGCTCCCGCTAGTTATTTATTATCTACACAGGGTTTAGGTTTCTATTATCCGCACTGCCACAACTTGTTTGCCTCAGCATTTAGAGGGAGATGAAAACCCAAGCATATACTTACTCTAAGCCAGGGCACAAAACCAACCCAATGTTTTCACTATTAGATTTTTCCAGAGCTCAATTTTGATCGTAAAGATGTCTCCATCAAGAAGTAGCTTTGATGACGTCATGGTCTCGGCCCTGGTGGAATCCAAAGAAGGCCTTTAAATCAAAATGAGTACACATGGTTTGGTGTTCATGGTTAGAAGTATTACTTTGACCACTTTGGGAGGACTAGGTGCCAACAGGCCAGATGTGGGACCAAGAGTATGTTTGTGCAGGAAGACGAGGGACATGTTAGCGCAATGCCTAGAGGTAGTTTAGCTTTCCATATAATGTCCAAATAACAGCAAAATATAAACTTTTATATTGAAACCATTAGCTTATGAATGTCAACAATAACAGGCTGATTTGGTCGCATATGGTATACATGAAATTGTTTTTGCGATCTGTAAGTCTGGACAAATTACAGGATCTAGCTTACTACTACAGTCTGCTGACCTGTATGATTGTGTGTGCTGCATAGTGTAGTAGGAGCCAGGTTTTTGTTTTTTTTTACAAGTGACCCAGGTAGTGTTTCATTTACAATTGAAAAAACAAATGTTCTGGACGTCGCCCTCCACCGTCTTCACCAAGAGTTAATGCTTTCCCAGTCTTTGTTGTAGCTGCATCCGTTTCTGGCTGAAATCTTGTAGTAGTTTCCTCCAAAGAGTGAATTTTCCATTGGGCCATGTCTTGGCAACGAGGTTGGTGACAGGTTGGCGAGCCCTTGACCCAAAGTGTGTGTTTATTGATTGACACACTAACATCTAACACATCCATTCAATAAAAGCCAGGTTTTAGAAAGTCGACTGCCTGCACCTTGGAAGAGTAGTGCCAATGAAATGCAGGACATATTCTCAATTAGCATGACACGGGACAAAGCAGGACAAAGCAGGATCACCTTATTGACCATGTTCCTGTGCGAGCAGCTGAAATATTTACCAAACCCTTTCCTTGATGGAAAAATGCTTCAGATTATACAAGAAGTCTTTCAACCCTTCTTCACAAATCTGTATTGTCTCTTACATTATCTTTAATAGGAACCCCGCCAAAATAAAGAGTGTTGTATGACCGATTCTGAAGAATAAACATCAATCAAGACCAACAAATTGGAACCAACACTCCAACAGACTGGAAATAATGAACTTTTCTGAACATGTTTCCTTATTTTTTGAGTCCACAAGCTGTGAAGCATGTGATTGGTGTCTCCTCTTTGTTCCGATGGATTCGTTCTCATATTGATACAACAAACAGGGAATTATCCTTGAGCGATTCAGTCAAATGGGAATTCAAAGTGGAGTCTTGGATTGGAAAAATCCATTTTAATAACCATAGATGTTTCTCTATACCTTTTTTATTAACATCTTAAATTAAACCATAAAGCAGAGCCCAATGTTTCCCAGTTCAAAGCCGGCTTCAGATTACATCGAATATCCTGCTTGGCTTACCTTTTAAGTTGCTTTATTGATGGGGATTATGTTCCATATATGTGTAATCTGTATTCAAGCCGCTGACTCCCAACGTTTTAATGGAAGACGACCTGCTGTGATCACACTAAATATTCCCTCCTACTGAGTCCCAATCAGAAGCTGAAATAAGTGTTTGATCTGAGCTTAATCAACGTCTACTTTATCCCAATATTATTCTGTTATGCTGCAATTAGGATTGCAGTGATGTCTAGCATACATTATGGGTTTTTTTTATAAAGTGAAGGGATAATAAGCTGGGGTTAAGCCAGGGATCTCTGGATATTTTTCTTTCAAACATAAATTCATGAAATCTCTTATATTCTACATTTGAACTGTTCCATCACCTCTCGACATCTTTCAGCTTTCAGAGTTTGTAAATTAGTTTTTGTTAGTTTTAAGACAAAGGGATTCATTTGATTCAACAGTCCACAGTGCTCATTGTTTGGCCCGTTCTTAAAGTGTTTTGAGCTTTCACTAAACTCAGTAAATCTGCATTTTCTTTTGAAGCATCAATTTTATGGAACACCCTCCAGCAAACTCTAAAGATTAGAGATCTTCCCTCTCTTACAGAGTTAAGGAATTTGACTTCTGAACATATATCTTAGTGGTCTTTTTAATTGATTTTAAACTTTTGTTGTTGTTGTTTTTGCTTGTTTTAATGTGCTTGTCATCTCAACACCATTGGAAATAAGGGAAACCTCAATGTCCTAAAGGTTTGATTGATTGACATTGTTCTTAAGGAGATTCTACAAGTTATTACGTCTGTCAAAGATTTATTTGAGCAATATTGAAAAGTATTTCAGCCACTGGACAGGCAGCGCTCATGCATTGTTTGTGATTCATCCAACAAGAAGCCAAAAACTTTGAACCCACAGAATCATTGGCCAATTAAAACCAATCCTTTGAAATATTAGACTCTCAACGAAACAACTGCAGCCTTTGAAACTCTCGTTAAATAACTGCACGAGTTCCCAAACAGCAATATGTTCGTCTGTGTGGCATGAAAAACTCAAGAAATCAATCAATGTCGATTGAAGGTTTTTTCCATGGGGAATTAAAGAGTTGTTTCATTATTGGACCTGTTTCGCCAATAAATCTGTCTAATCTGTGTTAAATGTCCTGCAGAGACGGCTCTCATTCAGGTTTAACACGACTGCAGAAGATTGATCAACAGCCTTAAAAACTTTCCCCCAAATGACTTTTTTATCACAAATTCGTTGGTCCTACAGTCAAACATCCACAGAAAAGATCTATCACAGCCATCATAATCCACACTTAGGCTACAACACTTAGGCCATCAAAACCAAATGATCTGATTTACTGATGCTGTTTCCCCTCAGTTTGGGACTCGAGTTTTCCATTTGCGAGTTACCGGTATTTGGATAAGACACTGATAAATCCCTGGGAGACACTGAAAGGTGTTAGACACAACAACAGGAAAAGCAGAAGTAATAGTAAGCTAACACAAACAAACAGTGGGACAGTGTGAGAGGAAATATCGGCAGCCTTCAGATGATAGAAAGATAAATATATTGTTAATGAGTTTCAGCAAAACAAATATTAGGGTCAAGTTTCTGTCTGTGTGTGTGTGTGTGTGTGTGTGTGTGTGTGTGTGGTCAGGGACTGTCTGAGGGCCATCCCCACCCAGTATTGACCATGTCTGATGGTGGTGTGATGATGTCATTCTCTCCTATTTGGAGCCAGTCTGGCTGTCTGACTGTAAAAGCCCCTCAGCGTGGACTTTTCTTCAAATGTCAAGCACAGAGAAGTAATCTCACATGCAGTTTAGAAATGCTGAACGAACAAAAACAAAAGACACAAAGCTGAAGCCACTCTAGATAGAGAAATGTGTAGAAAACTTAGAATTAAGAGCTTTGAATGCACGCAAGACAAGAATTACCCTCGAGACAAAACAGTCTTAAGACCTATGTTTACCAACTCTGATGATTCAGTTTACAGAGCTTATAGCCATCATAAGAGAAGGATACGTTTGAGTGTCAAACATGCTGGTAGTAGTGCAGCCATTAGTGTCACAAATATCCAAATGGAATCCACTTAAGGTATTTAAAATTCATCAGATCAAAGAATTTGCCAACATTCCTAATAGCAGTCTGAACGGGCTTAAACGCAGACGGGCTAACTCTGACAGTATGCTGCACATTAGTGGAGCAGTAATGGTGCGAGGCTCGCGTGACGTGTTCTGCTTTGTCCCCCCGCTGGGAGTGGAGATTCAGTCTGTCACTGTGGGGGATTTGGGGGGGGGTTGTAAGTGGGGGGAACCCTTGGCCATTTGGGCTTAAAGCACAAGAGCGGCGTGCGGGGCTAAGAGCTCAGTCTGACCCTAAAAGGCTGTTGACCCACATTTGGTGTCAGGGAGATGGTACTTTACATCACTCAGCTGTACGAGCAGAATCCCCCGTGTGTGTGTGTGTGTGTGTGTGTGAGGAGAGAGTCTTTTACTTGCATGTCATGTCTTGTATATGCACTTTTGTGTATATACATGTGTTTTGCTCCAGCTTTTAGATGTCAGGATTTCTTCTTTGTTCTCTTTCATGTTGTTGGTAATTGAATACTTTTGGGTTTTGACTCTGAAGAAAAAAAATCTATTTTATAATTTTGCATTCCCTGTAAGAATTTGTTTGGCATTTCTTCTATTTCCTGAATTGTTTCAGGTTTTTAAGTAAGAAGAAAGTAAATACCTTCCACCTGCCAAATACAAGATAAATATTGGCTGTGATTGGTGGAAAATGGGTCACGTGCCACCATGGCTGATAGGGTTTTTCTGCTATTTATACATATTTTATTTTCAGAGCTTTTCTTATGTTTCAAATAGTCTGGGATTAAGGTTAAAATCAGATACTACAGTGATTTAGTGTTTAGAATCCTAAGCGTAGTAAACAGATTTAAGAAATAAAAACGGACTGGTACAGATTTTGAGCTGCCAAATTTGCAGGTGAGGAAAAACACTGCAGATTTTATTATGGTGACTTAATAGAACATAATAGAACATATTGGGAGATGCTGGGGGAAAATATGCACACAAAGAAACGCGTGATTGAATGGAACTGGCAAAATGTTTGGTCGCAAACTAAGCGTCTTAGATATTTTTGGCATATTTGTAATCTTTGAAAGACTAAAAATGAAATCTATTTATCCTAGTATGAGGTTTATTGTCTATGAAAAAACTTGTATATTTTAACTTAATGTTTTATTTTGAAAATCAACCTTCTGGACCCTATCTTCTCTGTAGAGTCAGATTCCCATACACCAGCTTTCATCTTAAAACTGAGAAATATCTGAGTGAAGCAAACAGGATTATATATAATCTAATAAGCATTTTGATTGAAGACTTTGGGGCCCAACTCTGAACGACGGCAGCACACACATAAGAACACATGTGCAAACACACGAGTGGAAAAAGTCTGGCAGTGGTAAAAATAAGGATGGATAGAATGTGTTTGATGATGACAGGTAGGTCAAACTACAGAGGGGGTCACTCATCTCTGTTTGTGTCTGTAGATGTGTGTGCTCTCACTAGATAGACGGTGAAGCTGTGTGTCATGAACCCTCTCGAGTGTGTTATTGTGTGTCAAAGTCGGTAAAGGGTGTTCCACCTGGAATGTCCCAGTTTTTCCTTTCGGTTTAAATCCCAGCAGGATGACCCACGGACCCAGAGAGCCTGCTGGTTTTTATTAGCACAGCCTGTTCATTGTTGATCCTCCTTCCCCTACCTCTGAACCAATGGGAGGCGTGTGTCTGTTGTTGAACTCTTTGAAATACATGACAAACCTGCTGCCGTCTCTATTCTGGCACATCTATAACAGGGGTCTCCTATCCATACCTCAGCTCCACTGACAGCTGTGTATAGTTTATTATGTTTTTCAGTGTTCCAGCCAACCCTACATCTCATTCTGTCCCATATCTCATGATCGCTTGAAGGAGATATCTTCAAATTAGGTGGAATCCTCTTGGACTCGAGGATGGAGGTTAAGAGTCTTTATGCCCTTTCAAAGGATTTTGGCTGTAACTGAAAAAAAACAAACCAATCCATCCATTATCTTTACCGCTTTTCCCGTTCGGGGTTGCGGGGGGGCTTGAGCCGATCCCAGCTGTCATTGGGCGAGAGGCGGGGGTTACACCCTGGACTGTTCACCAGCCAATCACAGGGCTGACATGTAGAGACAGACAACCAGCCACACTCACATTCACACCTACAGGCCAATTTAGAGTCACCAGTTAACCTAAGGAGCATGTCTTTGGACTGTGGGAGGAAAGCGGATTACCCGGAGTGAACCCACAAATGCACGGGGGGGGGGGGGACATGCAAACTCCACACAGGGACGTCCTGTCTGATGGGGATTCAAACCAGGAACCTCCTCGCTGCGCGGGAACAGCGCTAACCGTGCAGCCGACAAACCAATCATGACACATTTAAATACAAATATCTACCAGGATAAGTCAAAAACGTTTGAGTGCCTCGTAGTTGAAATGTGACACCAATAACTGCAGTACCTTGAGTGACCACATGAGGCTGTCCTCAAAAGACCCAGAAGTCCCATTTACAAGTATTTCTGTTGTTGTATGTGCGTCCAGTAAATGAATGTGGTAGATCTCCTCCGGCTGTTTGTAGTCACCATTACACTTTTCTCAGTTGGGAAACACTAATGTATGTAAGATGCACTCGACTGCATGGCTGAGGAACACAACCGTTAGGCAGTAATCCTTTTTTTTTTGTTGGTCTTGTTGTACGCTGTGATGACCTTATTACAAACGTGAAACACAGCAGGAGCTGTACAACCACGTTTCCAGGAGAGTGTAAGCGGGGACTTTGGTTGTAATCGAGGGGGGGGGAGAGAGGCAACAAAGACTTGTTTGACGATGCATATGAAACGAGTCGAGTCATTAGGGATGCAGTGAAAGAGTTAGCCCGGGAGTTACAGCGTGTTGCAGCATCCTCTCTGAAAATTTCACGCTCCTGTTCCCTCCTCTTCTCTGCAACAGTAGTCTAATAATGTATTTATGCACTTCATGTCGCTGCTCCCCCCCCCCCTCCCCATCGTCAGACATTGTCTTTCATGTCGCTCTCGTTTTTCTTTGGTTTTTTTAACAAAATACTCTGAGCGGCGGGGGGGGGGGGGGGGCGGGCTTGAAAAGGTGAAGACAGAGTGAAGCCGCTTCAACTTTTATTGACGCCTCAGACACAAGACTCCAAGATTCCCTTTTGTTTAACGGCTGCGGCATCGTTCAGGATGCATCGCTTCTCCACTCCACGATTATTGGATCAGAGTCTGCAGGAAAAGAGGGAAATGAGAAAACACACACACACACACGCACGCATGCTCATGACAGACCACAGGGCAGCTGAGGAAACTTTTTCATCACGCCACCAGAAGCACTACCCGCTTTGAAAATAAAGATATTTCAGATGGTTCCTCCCCTTTTGGAATGAAGCGAGCCTGGCTGGGATTTGATTAGCTGTGATTGTGCTCTGCGTCTGTCTTCTTCTTCTCCTTCTTCTTCTCCTTCTTTCTTCTTCTTCTCCTTCTTTCTTCTGCTGCAGCTCATTACCAGAAAACACACACACTCATCTCTTCCATCTTTGTTTCCCCAGCACATCCAAACCTCTTACACCCCCTCCGACTTTTCAACAAGACGTGATCTTGCACTACATAAAAATTACATCAGCGCGCTCGTCTTGAAATAGCCTATGACACATTATTGACGGGTTGAAGTGTGCATTTTTTTTTGCCCGGGGCCTATTAAAGCAATTGAATCTTCATCTTTTTTTTGTCTTTGAAGTGTTGTGTGAGAATCACTGTGCAGTCCAGGCGCTGGTTAATGATTAGTGATAGCAAAGCGCTCCGTATGAAAAGTGCTGCTTTTATGGCGGCAGCGGGCGCAGCATGGGGTGTCTGCTATTGGATAATATCGTCCCTGTTGTGTGAGAAAGAGGAGAATAAAGTGAGATTGTGATGTAGCATGGGGAACTGTGTGGTATTTGTGTCCGTGCCCTTTACTCCTCATTGCAGTGGTGATTAGGAATCCTGTTTGTTTGCCGCCATTAGCGCTCAGTGTCGTGTCCCTCCCTCTCATATAAAGCTCTGGATTTGTACTTCCACAAAGGCGTTCGGCCCCCATGTTCATTTTCAGATGCTTAGATATGACGCTCGCCCTAAGCCTTTTTTTCTCTCTCTCATGTGATGCTCTGCAGCAGCTCGCGAGTCAAACAGAGCGCTCTGTCCTCTTACTGGGAATCACCCGCCATGTGAACTGGTGGATTGTTGCGGTTATCCTCGGGGAGGGGGGGATGAGAGCTTTTATTGCTTTGATTGCTTGGCCAGAACAATTTCAAACTGTGATTCTTTTTTTTTTTTTTTTTCATCAACTAGTGTACGGTGACTGTGGCACATAGGGGCTCTGCGTGGATTTGTCGGTGTGCGTGCATGAGCATGTAAAGCAATGATGGATGAAGTGATGTGTGATGGATTGGCCTCGACTGTCAGGAGGCTGCCGTCTTGGCTCAGGGATAAAAGGAATCAAATCTTTTGTTGTCAGAATAAGAGGCTTCTGATTGAAGCATCTGATAAATGCACAAAACAAATGTGGTCTGCACATGGAAGATGGAAATGTGCACCACATGACTATTTTGTCAGGGGTTCGATCCCCTGCTCCTGCAGCAACATGTCCGATGAGTCCTTGGGCAAGACACTTAACCATACCATTTGAAGTTTATGGTTTATCTAAGATATTGACCATTTCTATAACACTTTTAATGTTACCGTCTTCTTCTCCAACAGCTACAAATCTTCAGTATTTCCAGTCTGAGATGCAGACTTCATAACTGCGGCTGCATAGGTCAATAGATGTGTGTGGTTGTGTGTGTGTGTGTGAGAGAGATTCCAGGATGTGGAGCTGGGCCTCCCAGGCTTGTCTTCATCCCAGCGTGCTCCCCACAGCGCTGAGGCCTCAGGTTTCCCACATGGAGGGCAGAGAATAAAAAAGAGGGAGTCCCTCTTAAGCTGTCAGCAGAGCTCAGCCGGCAGGAGCTGCAGCCTGCATCTCTCCAACTGGTTTTTATTTTGGGCAGAGAGGCAAAGATGCCGAGAGGGAGGTAGGAAAAAAGAGAGCGAGGAGGTTCGGGGTGGTCTCGAGTAAGAGAGGAAATGCTAGGAAAAAAGGAATTGTGGAAAATTGGTTGTGGATGACAGAGAAAAAGTTCCCATACCAAAATGGTATTTTCCCCCTATAGTACACTAGAAGATTAAAGGAGCAATCTGTAAGATATCTACTGAATGAAATGATAAAGTGAGCTTACTATCTGATCAGACATTAAGGAAACATGCTATGTTGAAGTGCTGGCTTCTCTGACAACAATGCAGCAGCCAGTATGTCCTCCTTCTAACTTTAGATTCTGCTCCTGAATGCTCTGGATTTGTTTGGACCAGAGAAGGTAGGCGGCTTCAAGGCACCCCAAACGGCCCGTTTTGGACACCCCTCAGTTTGCCAGAGAAACGTCAAACCAACAGGTGTTGCAGCGATGGAAGCGGGTCAAGAGAAGTGGTTCAGATAGAAGTGATTGTACCCGACCTAAAAAGCCTCTGCATGTTTCTAATAAGCTCCACGAGCAGAAACGTGCTCAAACTAGGATCAATATTGGAGATGCTTTTGAAAAATGGAGAGAGGTTAGAACACAGAAAGGTTTACAGACCCATGCAGAGCTGGATAAACACTGAAGCTTCAGAGTCCACCACATGGTGACCTGAGTGAGCATCGACTCTAGAGAGGAGGGGGGGAGACAGCTCTCTATAATGTTTTGAATTTGGACTGCAGTACCCATTTTAAACACTAGGTGTCAGAGTTACATACTGCTCCTTTAAATGTTTCTTCTTTGAAATACAATATCAGGAAAAGGAAAAGTAAACTTATTTTTTTCATCCCATGTATGTCGGAGACATTTTAAAATATTTAAAAAGGTTTTGATGGATGTAATTTGACCAAGTGTGATGCAATATGTACAACTAAAGTGAAAACTGTCCACTGTGCTGAGTGAACAAACCCCTCATCAATACTGCTCTCTGATATCATCAAGTTATGTGGACTTGGTCAAGAGGTCTCTCAGTGTTAGTCCAAGATGTTTTTTTGCAAAGCTACACTTCCAGCTGTATTCAAGAAAATCTATTTCACCAGGGTGACGTTTTGAGCACACCTGCTGTCCATCAGACTCTGTACAGCGTCATCTTAAATACTCATAGACACAGTCACATGAGCAATCACAGATCAATCACAGAAGTCACAGAAAAATGTTTACCTACAAATTAAACCAGGATGTCATGTAGGGGAAAAATATTCCACAGTGAAAAAACACACAATCATTATAAACAAGAGGAAACACACTCATACAGGGTTTACCGTAAATAACATCAGGGCTGTGTACGGTCATAAAGAACGTAAAACGCTCTAAAGCGGACTCCTCTGAGTCATTTCAAACATATTTCCAATTTGCACTCCTTTTCAAAATGTCAAACCTAATTTAACGTCACTACATGAGGACTTCTGTGAAGAGTAGATATGATTGTTGTTGAAGAAACAAACGCCGAAAGAGACAAATAACAGTCCGTAATTTACCCAGAAATCTCAGCGGTGCACTAAGCAGCATTTTAGTGCATCAGCATTGGATACCCCGACCCAGAGGCTGATTTTTAATTTGGCGGGACTTGCTTACAGAAACAAAACGACCGGCTGCCAATGAGATAAATCACAATTTTTTTGTTTTTTTTTCCTTCTGTTTTGAATTGAAATGGGCCCCTGTTGTTTCCACACACACACCCCTCCTTCCCCCCTTCCCCATTTTAATAAGTGTAACTGCATTTGGGATTAAGAGACCCCGTGTTTCAGGGACTTCAATGTAATTATCCTCCGCCCACTCCCACACACACACACACAAACATGCACATTTCCATACACACAGCTCAAGAAAGTTGTTTTCTTTATTAAATTAAATGCAATGATCTAACTGTGGTAGAGGAAGAAAAAACTCATTAAGCTAATTAGGAGTGCCACAGAAGACTCTGCGAGCTCTTTTTAGACTCCGCTCTGAGGAGCCTAGCCGAAGTGTATCAGCGTGTTTGGATCTTTTATTTCAACGCTCTGTGTTTCAATGGCGGTATCTGCGATCTATCGGGCCTTTTGTAGGCAGCGTCGAAAACGACTTAGCGCGGCTGTGAATGAGGCCAACAGCTGCTGGGCGGAGATTTCGCCGGAGCAATAACCGTCGGAACAAAAAACCTAATCGCTCCTTTTGGCCCTCATTTGCTTATGCAAATGATCCATTGTGAGGAAGAGTGTATTAATACTTCAGCACTGGGTCACAAGAGGCATGTCTTCTTCATGCAGAGTTGTGACATGCGGTGAAGAGAGAATGAAAGCTGGGCACGTTCTTCTGATTCTGTTTCCACAAAGCTGCAGGTTCACAGGTTGTTGGAGGGAGATGATGACCGAGATTTGTCGCATGTTATGGCTCTTTTTTTTTTACTATCAAGTTTTTTTCTTGGTGTCCACTTTGGAGAAAAGGTGAACATGGAGGGTTTAGGTTCGCATTCAAACAAGCTGACTTGTGTTTCAAAGAAGTAGCTAGTGTAACAACTGTTGCTAAGGCAACTAAGGAAAGGTAACTTTTAGCCAACCTAGTAACAGGTTGAGCTGAGGCGGGTCTTTTTTTAAAGGTTTACTTTTGTTCGTTTTGTGCCTCTATTGTAGAGATAGGACAGTGGATAGAGTCATCAGGGAGAGAGAGAGAGGGAAAGGAGCCACAGGTTGGATTTGAACTTGGAGGACTATAGCCTCTATACATGGGGGGCGCTCACTACCCAATGCACCACCAGCACCCCAGCGGAGGCGGGTCTTGATCAGTAAAGAGCTTAGATGACTATTTTTTTGGGCCTTTTCCTGACATCAATACATCTTACCACCTCGAACAAAGAAGTCGATATTATCTTTTGGATTACATCACTTGAGCTTCCCAACACAGGCTTGATGTCAGAGGAATAAGTCAGCTGCATGAGTATTAGGATCTGATATCATTCCTGTTCGTCCCTCTTTGTTTGCCCATAAAGCAGAATGTTGTGACACTGATACCCGTTCAGCTTGTAATGACACGGCCTGATGACAGGGGGAGGCTAATGGCGTCCCTTTGATGGGTAATTTGACTCCTAATTCCGACACATGGAGGAAACGTTCAAGATTAGAGGGATCTCAATTAGCACCCATTACCTGATATTTTCAAGACGTCAGGCCGACCCCCTCCACGTATCCTGTTCCATGTGCTGTCAACCTGGGGAGTTTTGACATGAAGCAGGCAGCTCTGGGGGGGGGCCTCAGCCCCCCAGCCGGGCATCAGTGTCACTACTACCAGGAGGAGGAGGGGGGGGGGGAGTTTCTGAATCCAAACAGTCTCCAGAGACATTAACGGAGGAAGAGAGTGATCGTTTAGTGGAGGAGAAGGAAGCAGCTCTGAAGTGTTGACAGCTTCCTTGCTTGGCGGTAATGCAGGGAAAGTTTTTCCACTCTCTGTGGATCAGCCGTGGCATTTTCTTCTTCTTGTGAATATATTTTTCTCTTCTGTGTGTCTTTTATATATGAGGACTCTAAGAGGACCATTATTTGATTTTATCTCTCTCAGCTTCACTAACTTTGTAAGATAGAAGAGTAAATGTTCTTCTTCTTAACCATTAGAAATCTGACATATTGTCTGCCACTGACTGTAGTGGTGTTTTAGTGCATCATTTTAATGATAGAATCATCTTCTGAGACATGCTGTTACAGATAAAAAAATTTTAAAAAAGTACTTGACACCCCTGAAATCAGTTCAACCTTGACTGCACACGACTGTTTTAAGTTCAATTAAAACATCTAAACTACATCTTTTAAGGCATAAAGGCTGGCACTTTACACATGTGCAGCCTGTGTCGAGAAGTCATCGCTTCACTTTGAGGCGTCACAAGAGGATCAAGTTGGAGAACGCTGCCCGCCCGTACCAGGTCGTTTTGTTTTCCTGCGCAGGAGTTGAATACGTAAGAGGAGTGACATAGTGGACCAGCCAGACCTGTGCGAGACCTATCGATCTTCACCAATAGATTACCAACACATCCACTACCACCACCACCGCTCTCCCCTCAGGCCTCTTAGCACAAATAATGACGAATCAATATGCGCTGGAGTCCCAGTGACTGTCCTTTTAACGCTTGATTTATGTCACAGCTGCACGGCGGGTACACACAGACTCTTACTCATTCCACTTACCAGCAAATCACTTCAACCAATCACAGCCCCCCCTCATTTACATCTACTGAATTCTTATTTTACTTTTAATCAGGCAGCACAAAGCAGTGTGACCTCAGTGACACACTGTGATTGGCTGAGATGATGAAATGACACAGTGGTCTGGTTTCACCTCGGAGACGTTATCGATGGCGTCTTCGGACTGAGTTATGTAGATTTGTATTGATTGCAGTTTTTTTTTTTTTTTTTCCCGACCTGCCGTTCATCGCTCACTGTCAGCGGTCAGCTGTGTGCAGACGTGTCATAATGTCAGCAGATCGCTGCATCAAGAGGGGATTTAACTCTGCTTTGTCAAGACTGTCACTTTGATTACGGGATGTTGGAGGGTTTTGCATCTCTTGCTCTTTATCCAGGATGCATTTCAAAGAGAGGAGGTGTTTTACTGAAGGGCATGTTAAGACCCCCAGACCCTGCGACCCCAAACTGGAATAAGCGGTATAGATAATGGATGGATGGATTAAAATCCTTAACAGCATCAAATCCTCTTATTTAAGAGCTGTGTTTCAATTCACATAAAAAAAAGAGGAATGAGTACAGACTTGTAAGCCTTTGTGTTTCTCTCCTCATACTTTTGCATATGTGGTTTTGAGAGAATGCAGAGTAAACGATCCGTCTCATGAGGGGAGCTCCAGTGGCAGAGAAGCCCACTCACAGTGCACAGAGGGTTGGGGAGGGCCGTCGTGACCTTACCCCTCCTGGTGGATCTGATTTCTGTAGCTGAAAATCCAGAAGACGTGATGACAACCGCCTGCTCAGAAACCACCTCTCTTTCTTTCAACTGCCGTTTGACTTGTGCCGTTTGAGGAAATCAAGAGTTTCCAGGGTTACATTCTGTCCTCTGTAATCAGTCTTCAACCACAGGAGTCGTTTTTCATTGCTGGGGAAATATAAGCATGATTGAAGCTTGTGGTTTATACTGGTCTTCAGTCAGTCTAGTCTATACCTGTTTTAAAGGTTGCATATTCTCCTCCTTTTTAATAAGTTTAAATAAGTCTCAGAGCTCCCCAAAACATGTCTGTGAAGTTTCTTGTTCTAAATCCACTCTGATCCTGTATTTGATCATGTCTATAAACCCCTCTATGTCAGCCCTGCTCAGAACAGGCTGTTTCTGTGTCTGTACCTTTAAATATGTAAATGAGCGGTGTCTGACCACGCCCCCTCTCTGAAAGGGCTTGGGTGTCTCTGTCTTTCTCGCTCCATGTCCTATTGTTTACAGTGAGAAGGCAGACTCAGAGGGCAGAACAAACACCTAGCTGTGGGAGTGTCACCGACCTGGGGGAGGGGTTACTGCCCTTTGTGATGTCATGAAGGGAAAATCTCCAAACGGCCTGTTTGAGCACACTTTTTCTGAAAAGTGGAGCAGGCAAAAGACGGAAACGAGAGGATGAACTTTTCTCATAATTGGAGGGTTTGTAGACAGGCTAAAGACAAATATTAGTGTAGAGTGTATTTTACATAATATTTCACCTTTAAACCTGTATATCTGTATTTCATTGTTTCCAGAAGTTTCTTTAAGGAGAAAGGGCTTGATATTTTAAATAACTCAACAGCTCAGTCATCAAGAAATCCCCAGTAAAGCAAAATGAAGTAAAGACAAAAAAAAAAACCTTAAAGGATAAAAATAAAGGGATTAATTAACTCCTGCTCTGATTTCCAAAGAGTGAACCAGAACGTGTTACAAAGTTCTGGCATTTCTTCCTCCTGAGACACATTCTCCTCTTGCTCACTTGCATGTCCAATTATAGGTCTCTTACTTAAAACCCACATTGTGTCATTAAGAGACAAGTAATCCTCAACAAAAGGAAGCTTATGCTTTTTTAGCAGGTATTTCCGTATATTAAACATTTAATGCCGTATGTTGCACATCCAGATTTTGCCGTCTAATCCGTCTAAAAACAGTAGATTTGGCTGTGAACGTTCCATCACTAACACTAATCCAGACACATATACTCATTTATCCCTGTCATGTTCCCAGAGTTATTTTCAGAGGGCATTGGTGTCAGTATTGCTTTAGAAAAAAAAAAAAACACATGTTGGAATTACCTAACCCGTGTATCCTGTCAAATTTTCTGGATTTTTCACGCTCCGTGGACCATGAAAACCCAGCGACCGAACGATCACAGCAGAAGGTATGACAAGTGGTATTTATATGTTAATAGTTAGTTTTATGCTTTAGTGCATCACAAGCAGTTCTCTTTCCTGCAAACCAGATCCGGATCATGCAGCATACATTTTGCAAATGACTTAAAGAGGGGTTTGTTTTCATGCACGCATGGGAGCACAAGAGGGGGCGGAGTCAACCACTTCAAGGCAGATGATTCCCAAACATGGTTAATTACAGAAAAGTGCACGAAATTGAATTACATGTTAATGACACATTGAGATAATTGACACTGATTGCCTTGCCCTGTGAGGTAAGCTCCACCCATCTGACCCCGAGAGGGCTAAAACAAACCTGCTATTTGCAAAACCCGCTATGATCCACTTTAGTCTAAACTCTCAGAGAACATACACTTCATGGAAATAATCAAATACTATTTGATTATTTCCTTATAAGAGTCAAGGTGCTACCTGATAGTCAGCCTCTCAGGTAGTAAGTATGTTATAAGGTAAAAGTGTTTTGTTTGTCAGTTCTTTATTTTCTCATCTTTATGGTAAATGGACTTGAGCTTATATAGCTTCTGACTACTCAAAGAGCTTTTACACCGCAGGTCACACCTACAAATTCACACACTGATGGAAGAGGCTGCTGTGTATGTGTCCATCAGTATTAACGAATCAATTCATGCACATTCATACGCAGCCAATGAAGCAGGAGCAACTTGGGCTTAAGTGTCTTGCTAAAAGACACATCGTACATGTAGCTGCAGGAGCTGGGGATCAAACCCCCGGCCTTCTGGTTTAGAGACGACCGATTCTACCAACTGAGCCACAGCCGCATGCTTTTTTTTCCTCTAGGTTGAACCGAGAAATACAACCTAAAACATATAACAGCATTGAGTAAGCTATATATGTATAGAACATATTAAATAAAATGACACAAGTGGAATTGAAATATGAATCAACATATTTAGGCTGCGTTACCCTCTGACTTCTGTTTGTCTTTAACAGATGCAGTTGATGCAGATTGCACTTGTATTGTAATTGTTTAAATGATATCGTTATGTTTAAGCATCGTCCCACAGGAGGGAGTAATGTTTCTCTGACTGTCTGCTCGGCTGAGGTTCTGACATACGGTAGTTACAAGGCCGCAGTCCTTCAAGCTACGGATTCAATTTTTTGCCCGGCCACCTCCTCTAGTTCCACCTCTCAATGCAAATTGGACTGTTGCTAAGCAACCCAAACATTCCTTTTTAGTCTTGCTACGTCCCCGCTTCCATGACATTAACAGCAGAAGGCGAGACGTCACAGGGGGGCGTGGCTCTGAACACACAGTCTGAACGGGCGTAACACTCAATAATACCCAACACAGTATAATGTAAAGTACTTATTCCTCAGTGAGATGACCACCATCAGTAACTGTTTTAAAACAGCTCTGACGATCTGATTCACAGCACAACAGACAGGATGGAGAGGGAGATGATGATCTTGAGACGGTCACTGTCCCTCAGGGCTTCATGACTTATGTCTCAGCTGGCTCTTTTTTTGAATTACAGCGCTGCTTCACTGAGGTCACCGCTCCACACACACATCGGTCTATGACTTCAAACAGCCTGGACACACAAGTAATAGCAAAAAAGGGGCCTTTTAAAGTGGCACACTTAAAGCCCAGCACATCCCCCCCCCCCCCATACCCATAATGCCTTATTTATGGCCCCGTGGCTCGCTATAAAACCAGCCTGTGTCAGCAGCTGGCTGCAGGACCTCCAGGGATTAATTCTCTTCATGCCAGAACGTAGCCTGCACCCTCGTCTGCCTCTTCTCTCGTTCAGTTCCTCAGCACCCCCCCGAGGGCTCGGCCTTCTCTACAGTGTCAGAACGCAAACTTTGTCTGTGTTGAACTGGCTGGAAATGTGCTCGATGATAAGATTAAGAGGAGTTTTAAAATGTAGCTGACTTAGCTTAGACATGTCCATATTCTTAATTTCTGTCTGCACACCATCTCCTCCCAGACATCCTCAGTCCACTCTGATCTCTTTGAAGTCCTTCTGAAGGCCCTCATCGGACCCTTCCTCTTCCTTTTGTGATTTCATTCGGCCTTATCACTTTCTCTCCTCCTCCTCGTCCGCCCCGATCTATAAATATTTCCCTCCTATATATCCTCCAGTCCTCCTTTCATCCATCCCTTGACTTGTCACTATCTCTCATAACCTCCAGCTCCATCTTAAATGAGAAATGATCTGTATTATATATTCATTGAGAAATACACCCAATCTCTCCAGCAGCTCCTTTTCCTGCTTTCATTCCAGAAAGGCGATGTCCACCGATGCAAAACCTACTTTCAGACCCCGGTTCAAACTTTAGAGGAGCGGTGCATTATGGGTGAACATATCACCAAAAGATGAAAATTCCTGAGAGTTCAGTTAAAAAATGATGATGAGGAACACATTCTGCTCCCGTCTCTCTGACAACATCTGATGTAATTCCTGTTTCCACATACTTTATGTAGTTCACTATTGAAACAGATAAGAACAGGTGGTTATTTGCTATTATGTTATTCGCTACACCAAAGCCTTTTTTGATTTGTATTATGTGTTCTTAATTTGAGTAAAACGTCTTCATGAAAATCACAAGTGTTTAAATCCAGAACATCTCCAAAGATGTATCTTTCAGACCCATAAATATCCTTTTTTGTGTTTTTAGAATAAACTCACCACATGAAGACATTTATTTATGGAGCTGTGGTTTTTCCTGTCACACCTCTTATCACCTTTATCCCCCACAAAATCACCTCCTTTGTTCCCCCTCTCTCTCTCTCTCTCCTGTCATCCTTCCTCCCCAATCCCCCCTCCCCCCTCCTCTTCATCCTTCCTTCCTTTACTGTCTTCCCTCTTCCCCTCCTTTATCAGCCACCATCAGCCTCACCCCCCCCCCCCCCATCTCTTTTCTTACTGTTGCTTTCATAAGGTGTTCCCATCCAGAGATCTTGACAGTGTGCTATCGACAGATCCCCCCCCCCCTCCCCCCAAGTGGGATTTGAACCGTGGAGAACAGTGTGACGGGTATCTGCCAAAAAAAAAGACTATGTGACACCCTTTGAGTTCTCCATGGGTGCTCTTTTGATGGGCTTGCTCTTGTACATCTTTCATGTGGGTGCCCATGTGTCTCCCTGTTGCGTCAGATAAAGCGAGGGACCTGCGAGGGTCTTCAAAGAACTTTTTCAAACAATTGGATGAAATTAAAATGTCCTAGTTCATTTATTTATGGCTCTCCAGCCCCACCATGACAGGTGTCTTTTTGCAGAGACCGCTCTTAGATCATCGCAAACATGTTAGAGCAATAATAGGAGAAAAAAAAACCCTCTGAATTTAATTTCTGAAGCCTCTCTTTACATTCAGGAATATGATCTTAAAAGTTCCCATATTTTATCAAACTGTGAATGAAAAGTTTTGTCCAAAGTGTGTTGAATTTATTAAAACATGGAATAAACAAACTCAAACTATTCCAACAGTTATTAATACACAGCTTTGTTGAACGCTAACTCTTGATTAGTAAATACAGCATTGGTTGTCCAATCGTATCAGTCCTCAGAGAAACATGTGACACATTTAACATCAGCCTGTTTGTTGGATTGTGACTGCGAGCTCCTGGACATCGAGGCAAAACATTTTTAAAATGTAAAAAGAAGCATGTGAGGTATGAAGTCAATAAAAGAGCTTGACAACAGGAAGATCGATATCGCTTCAGAGACACAGGAAATGAACATTTACACACTTTATTTTGAGAAATGGCCTCAAAATTCAATAATAAACCAAAAGGACGTCAACAGAAATTCAATTACGTGAGAAAGAACCAACATCAGGTGCTGTGGTCGTATTTGTAAGCCTCTTCACAAATTCATTTAATAAATATTTTTTTGGCTTAACATACATTAATTGATTGCTAAGTAGGCTTATTTTTAGAAGGATACGGAGTAAAACAAAGCTTTTCATACAGTTTCAGATATAGAATCTAAAAGACGAGCAGGATAAATGTATTTTATACTAACGTATCTCGCCTTCAACTGGCCATCTGTAAGCACCAATTGATCCTACTGGGCAGCTCAGTGTGTGCAGCACGGGAGTCTAAGACAAGTGTCTCCAAGAGGACATTAAATTGTTTCATAATGCATCACTTGGTTAGCTTCTTATCGATAACATTTTAGCAGTAACTTAAAGCAGAACATGCAATGAAACCTCCAGAAATAGCCCCGGGGTTTGCAGGGAAGAAACAAAGAGCAGAGAGACATCGCATCTATATGCAGACTTTAGACACACACAGCTATAATGTAGTCACCCTGTCAACTCTTCCTGTCTGCGTCTCCTCCAGAGTCCTCGTGTAGACCCTCCGCACAGTGTGGGCGCAGTCAGCCCTCCATCAGGGGGGACGACTGGAGCCCCGGCTACCTAGTTAGGAGATGTTTTGACAGGAGTCGGGGAGCTTTGTCTTGCCAGGAAGCAGACAGTGGTCTGGGTGGGTGGTGGTGGTGGGGGGGGGGGGTTTCTCCAGACAGCCACTCCAGGGGATTTACTGTATCACCTGTTCACAGCAGAACGCACTGCGACCTTTTATTGCTCCATCATACGGCGGCTTTAAAATATTTATTTTCTGAGGTCATTCCATAAGTGAGAGGTTTTTACGGCTTCCTTTATACATCATCTGTTAGAGGAGAGAAACGGCGTCTGTGTAGCTGTATGTCACCGACCATATGCTGGGAAAGTGAGCAGGCCTGAGGTGGCTGTACAGTCTTAATCTGTCTGTCCAACATTCATAGTCAATATTTTTGTAGTTCCGCAGCAGTTTAAGGCTTAATACTTAGCTGCAAAGTTTCCAGGTAATAAATAAGAAAGAATCTCAGCAGCAGCATTATATCTGCCTCCAGAGCAACCCGTTAGACAAATGGTGGCAGAAAGAGACTCTACCTCCACTTCTTCTGTCTTTCCAGAATTAATTCCCCCTGACTCACCAAGACCTGCAGGATATTTCACCTGTGAACGGTCTCAGCAGTTGGCACAATGCAGAGTTCAGGCTGCATCCAGTTGAAAGCCAGGAAGAGGTGCAGGGGGGGGGGGGGGAGAGGAAGTGTCTGCAACTTGCTGCTGCCATGGATGTTTCATGGTGGGCCTCCTTTGAATCAGAGACGCAGGATGGTCTTTATGGTGTTCCTGCTGGCATTCTCAGCTGCAGCTGGTTCTGTAGGGGATCTGTTGGTGGAGAACAGGGAGGGAGGGTACCCAGGATTTCCTGCAACATGACTGCAGGACTCAGGAGATTTCAGCTAACAGATGTGAAGTTGAACAACACAAACATCTGTTCCACCAGCAGAAGGTTAATTTGAAGTCAATGTTTGAAGTAAGAAAGTATTTTTTTACAAATCGTAGGAGCTGAGCATCTGTGAAGGTATAATCTTTCTTTGCAGTCATTAAAAACAACAATATGAAGAGTTGCATAAAGTTTTAAAATAGCTACACAAAAAGCTAAAGCAGTTGCCCAAAAATAGTAACATTGAAGATGTGAAGCAGGTAGTGAGTGGTATAGCAACTCAATATACAGATTTGTGTGTTGCTGATTGGTTGTTGGTTTGATGACATGAAAAGAGCTTGTTAGAAAACCTGCACATTTAGACTTAATAATTGGTCTGTTCTTCAAAGCTAATATTACAAGCTGTCGTTGATGGGTTTTTAAAAGTCTGTTTAAATTGATTTATCAGAACTGCCCTCGTCTTTGAGGTGCAAGAGAAAAGGGCTTTCTCCTCCAACTGTTGTTTGAACAATGAAAAAAGTTCCCCGGGTCTGAAAACGCTTCTTGGCAGCTGATTAACGGCGTGAGTTGGCCCTCTTACTAAAATAGCAAATTCAATCACCAAATGAAAAATTATTCAAAATTACTTCATCTTTTGTCAATCTGCTTTTTAAGATGTAAGCAAAGACCAATTACTTTTTTTTAACCAGGCAGTGAATGTGTTTATTCTGCTTTCTGAATGAGTGTGTATGTGACTTCCCGGGCTCCTGAAGGCGGCTTCATGTGGGCGCTCAATGAACTGCAGGTTTTTGTACTTCCTGGTTTCATGTTTTAACACCAGTGGTTGCCACTTGGCTGTAACGTAGTGACACTATCTCTACATCTACAGCTTGTCTCCAGAGAACTATGTGTTTACCTGTGAGTTCAGAAACACTTACTAACTACAATGAACTGCTGGTATATTGTGGATCTCATTGTGTGCTTTGATTCGGCGCAGAATTGAGTAAATGTTTAAGACATCACTGGATTATCACGGCGTGTGCATAATCACAACACCACTGTGTGAAAATACACAACCCTATTATGATAGCCAAGTTGAAATATGGAAACTAGGTCGACACAGTTGACGACACAAAAGGCTTCGTTTAGAAGAAAAAAAAAGTGTAGGTTGTCCGTCAAAACAATTAAGCTGACTCTTGATACGTTTTGACATTTTTCAAATCCTTTCTCATGGTACTATAGAGGCAATGCACATTGTGTTGTTGGCTGATAAGCCCTGAAGTGTGGTTATCTGTTACTCCAACAAAGACTTCCTGGATCAGACTTTTTTTTTTAGTCTCACCATTACCCAAAGCAACATCATTCACTAACACAGCCAGTGGCAATTTTTTTTTCTGTGCAAGGCTGATTCGCTCCAAACACCCACTTACAGTGAAGTCCATTGTGTTTCTGTTTTTTTTTTTTTTTTGCAGTGAGATAAAAGCTCAAGGAGATGGCTGTTCCAAATGATGTAGCAAAAAAAACAAGTAACGTCCAGCCGTAGAGCTTCAGGTGCCGACACATCAGAAAAGTGATTTTTGCACTAAATCTCATTTGTTTTGGTGGTCTGGAAAACAAGTCCTCGCCTCTAAAAGCTACTGTATATTGAATATTTTATGAAGCTCGTAGTGTAGAGTCCCAGTTTTTAATGAATGCGTGCTGAACTAGCGCCGCACTTCAGCTCCATTCCCCCGGTGAGATTGATTGGAAAAACAAATCTGTTTTCAGCTATTGTGCATGGGAGGATTTGAGAACTCAAATGCTGCTGGGATATGACTGGGCATGTGTCGTAGTTTGACATTTTTATTGAAACAAAAAGAGAACATTTTTAAAGTATGTGTAGCATCTTGACACACATTCATATATTTTTGTCTTTATAGATGTTTCCAATGATCATGAGCGCGGGCCTCGTGTTATGAACATGGCTTTGCCAGCCGTTGTCGAGCATTCTCCCTGGCATCCAGCACACGCATTACCATGGCAATCATACATCAGCCGCTCACTCTTTCTCTCTCAAAATTGCCTGCTGTCACAAGATGCCGCTAGTCTCATTTTCCTCCGATGCAGCCCCGAAACAGAGTGAAAGGCCCCCCCTGCCTCCTGATGATAATGGATCCTAATTTGACTTAGATTATGATTTATCAGATGCTGCTGATGCTTCCGTCGGGCAGTATTATACTGCTCTCCGAAAATGGGAACCATTACAAGTGAGACGTCCATCCGTCACCCCCCCGAGTCCCTGTGACAGAGAGGAAGAGGGAGCACCATACGAGCTGGACTATGATGCCTGCCCCAGAAATTAGACTGCTCCAATTCGATTTCCTATTTCACTCTTAATGTCATCCTACCTCCCCTCCCCTTCATTCCTTCCTGCTCTCCTTCCTCACTCATCCCAGCCACGCCAAAATCCATCAGCCAGAGTAGATATGCATCAGTCAGACCCTTACCTCTCTCACCAAAACTGCGATTGGAATTCTAATTTAGGCGAGGTCCACTTATTTCCTTCAGCTACAACCGCCTGAGCTGCAACCTCAAATGACTGTTATCTCACATTTTTCGTTCTCAGACTGGTCGCTCATTTCCTTTTTTCTGCCTTTAGAGAGTGATCCATTCTGCTGTCATAGAGGAGATGAATCCTTTCACTGGTTGCTGTGAATATTGTCGCATTAACAGACTGCTCACCTCCTATTGTTTGGGTTATTGTCGAGCTAGCTAATGGAGGCTGCAGGGTATTTTTTAGCCTTTTGATACATACAAAGATGAATCAGGTTTTTATCAGTCTTTCAAACTAAAAGATCATTGTGTTAGAATTCAAATTATACAAAGTAAAGAATCCAGAGTTTTAGTAGAGGTTCTTTGTTAGACTTCATGCTCTTAGTTACATGTTGTGTTGCCTCTTGTTTTACTCTCTTTCAGAATATGACACATCGCACTCTGTCTCTAAAGCTTTAAAGTCATAAATAGTCGTTGAGTCATATTGCAAAGTCTGAATCCCTCTGCACTGCAGCAGTTGTCCCTGCATGCATCAAGAGATCTTCCTGTTTCCTATCAGTTCTACTTAATGGATTCAGGTATGACGTCATCTGTTGCTTTTTGATCTGTTTGGGTTCACACATTTTGGTGTAGGGTTATTTTTTTTTATTGCTTCTCTTTCTGACCAAATCTGATTCCTGAATGGTTCTTTTGAATCAAGTTTATTTTTCTTTTTTATAAATGTTTTCAGTGTCTGTATGCAGGTTCAGGTTGAGGGTGTTGAACTTGAATGGTAACTGTTGTATAGTTATATATTCCTGTTCCATTTCTGCACCAACTAAAGACATATTTCCAACCAAACTTTGTTTCAATGTAGGGTTGTTTAGCCCTTATTTAACAAACTTAAATATTATAAACCATTTAGGCCTATATTGGCCACCAGTAGTTTACTAAGCATACAGTACAAGTGCCAAAAGCTAAGTTAAAGTGAGTTTTCATCATAACTATGTAGCTCTTTCATGATGCTTCTACTGTTTATTTTTGGGGAAATTTGGGGGTAAAATCAACAATTCCTGCTTTCAATTAGAAATATTTTCATTTACTCTGCACTCATTTTATACTGATGTCAAAGTAACCACTTGGCATCCTGCCTTAAATCAAAGCTAAACCACTACTTTTTTTTTTTTTTTTCAGCCCAAGTTTCCCTTTATTGGATAGAAAAGCTGGAGAAAGAGAGGGAATTGTGGAAGGAGAGGGTGGGGGGTGACAGCAAAGGGCCAAGATTGGATTTGAACCTGTGGTCGCTGCCATGAGGACTATAACCTCTGTACTTGGGGCGCCTGACATAACCACTACCCCATCTGACGCCCCACCAGTACTTTTAAGAATCCAGTCTTTCCTCAACAGAAACAGAATGAATCTTTTTTTTTTGGGAAACTCTCTGTGAAGCTCTGCCAGCATGAAAAGACGTGAGTCAAAGAGCTTGTGCAAATTGTAGTTTTGAGATTTAGACTGAACTTTATTCATGAGTATGAAAAAAGTCGGGGCCTTGTTATCAGTGTTCAGTTTAGCTGAGACCTCATAAAAATGTAAAAAAAAAAAAAAAAAAAAAAGTTGGACTCTTTAATGCCTCCCTAATCCACCGCTGATAAGACGGCACTCTCACCCTTCCTGGTTTGAAATCCCCTCCTCTTCCCCTCACACTTTCATCTCACACTTTACGTCCTCAAACTCTGCCAGTCATTTGCACAACCTGTAGGAAAAACACAGCTCTTGTTGGTACAGGCGCGTTGAAACTAGTTTTCTCTCTTCTCCGCAGAGTTGTTTAAAGCACCACTACAAGTTAATGGGCGAGGAGAGCCTACTTTACGAGCCATGTTGACACAGAAAGGAATAATTAGTAGGGTGCAATGCTGGCTGTGGTAGAGCCATTAACTCAGAAGACCCTTTTATCCAGTCCTTGTTGCTTGGTTACCGTTTCCCCCAGGTGGCTGAATGTGCTGAATCATGCTGATCGCCCATGAATCATAAAGACTAGTGGCCTGCAAGCATTAGTTATGATTGGTGGGATCATAACGCTGTTTTGAAGCTCAGATATATTACAATAAGTGGCTTATCTGACGGCACAGATCTGTCTGTTGACTGATTGAACAGTGAGGGGTGATAGATGCCGTCTCCTGCTAACCCTGAAGCCAGTGTCAGTGTGGGAAGAGAGCGATGGAGCAAGGTGGGATAGAGACAGCAGGAGAGAGAGAGAGTGTGTGTTTGTATCTGTCTGAGATGGATACAGATATAGATGGAGGGAGACATGACCTGAAATCTGAAAGAGCAAGCAGAAATCTGTTGAGTATTTTTAAGAAAAGAAAAAATTCAAATTTCATGACCCAAGGGAGGGAAAGGAAAGAAAGAGTTAACAGAACATTTGTCTCGTTTCCCACCAGCTCATGATTCAGCTGCTTGCTTTTATTATACTTCCTTCTGCACAGAGAGGAGATCGTCATCTGTCAGTGATGGATGAGACTAAACGCTGTTTTGTCACCGGTACATCAAAGCTAGACAACTTCATAGACATGTTAGATCAAGAGCCATTTTTAATATATAGATACGATCAGATATCTATTTACCTGTTGAGCATATCAAAGTAAGAAGACGAAAGGAATGGCAATCTAGTGAGTGAGCAGTTTTTTGTTTTACAAAAGTATTACACTTCAGTCATTCTTTGTCTAATGTAAACCCATCCACTGCAATATTAGATTCAATTCAATTCAAAAAACTTTATTTGTCCCCAGAGGGACTTCTGAACATGTCTTTGGTCATTTCTGTGCATTAACCTGACCAAACAGATTATTTTATGTTAAAGGTCCAATCAGTAAGATATCTACTTAATTAAATGATAAAGTGATCTTACTGTATGATCAGACATTAAAGAAACATGACAACAATGCAGCAGCCAGTATGTCCTCCTTCTAACTTTAGATTCTAGTCCTGAATGCTCTGGTTTGAAGGCGAACCCCACACGGCCGTTTTGGACACCCCTCAGTTTGCCAGGCAATCAGCAAACCAGCAGGTGTTTGCAGCGATGGAAGCGGGTCAAGAGAAGTGGTTCAAATAGAAGTGATTGTACCCGACCTAAAAAGCCTCTGCATGTTTCTAATAAGCTCCACGAGCAGAAACGTTGAGCACTGAAGCTTCGGTGTCCATGACATGAAAACCTGCGTGAGCATTGAGGAGGTTGGAGGAGACAGCTCTCCGATGTTATGTAAATATCTAACAATGTGTTAATAAAAAGACAAACCAGACTTTTAAATTTTACCAATTCTGAAGTGTACCTTCAAAAAGAACTATGAGACCCTAAAGGGGTTTAGTGACAAGGCTTTGGTATCAGATGAATAAAAATTAGAAAGTTTCAGAAATTCAAAGATTTTTGCTAAAAAAAATTCAAGAGATGGCAAAAACATAAAAAGAAACTTTATTGATGTTTTTTTGAATATGTTGAGAATATTGAAACCTATAAATAATATCCCAGTGATAAACTCAAATTGTTGTTTTTTATACTCTATATAAAAAAACTATTTGAGAACTGTCTTCCAATGGCTTTAATAATTAAAATATTGCAGTATAATTTATTCTCTTCATATAAAGAGTGATAATGTTGAAACAGATTAAAACACAAATCAAATAGGTTTGTCCATTTTTGGCCTACATAGTAGAACATTTGTATCACTGTTTGACATGAGGTGAGTAAAAGGTTAGCAATCCTTTGACACCATGGTTGATAGAAATCAATTTTGACAGTTGAAAGGACCTTTCAAATCATACACTCTGTACATCCCCCACACCCCACCACCCTCGATGGGATGCAAGATTCTTGCCTTTGCATCTTCCAAAACGCTGACACATTAGTACATTACTCACTAAATGCAGTTTGCATGGTTAACTATGTTAATGTACCTACATGTCTTTGATAAAGACAGCCAAGACGCCCCTGATGTAGTCAGCAATTGTGTGTAAACAGAGGCTGCAGGGGAGACTGATGTTTGGCACGACATCTGATCCTGTAGTATTTTCTGCTGATGGCATCCCTGAGATTATATCCAACACAATCCCTCCTCATTTTAATCCTGATATATTGTGCAATCTCAGAGTATATTTTAAAGAACGTATTGAAAGCATCTGTGATGAAATGGGATTGGCGCTCCCGCTAAACCACATGTGAAATACCCCAGCAGATATTACGGTGACATATTCAAATGTGGCTCGAGCACACAATCCATTGGGGGGATTTAAGTAATGAAACTTAAATGTCCCACATTGGACGTCTTGCTCCCCACGTTCGTTAAAGTAGGACACCATTACAGATATCAGCAACGCAGTCCAATTTATTTGCTTGTAAGCGAGCAGTGCCGGCATCGATACGCTGATGTGTGCAAGCATGAAATTGGCCCATGAATTAAAAGGAGGCATATTGCTGTATGCCACGCCGTTATTGCCTCCAGTGGCGCCACAGCTTGGAATCCAAGAGCAGCAACCCATCTGACTTTAAAATGTGTGTGTGTCGATGTGTGAATGCATTAATATCAGTCAAATATTATATTACCATCTCTGACATTTCTGACCAGCAGAGCCCCCAGAAAAAATAGAGAAGCCCCGTAAAACTGAAAACCAATTAAATTCAATCCGTTCCGTCGATGGATTCCAATGTTTACTGTCTGCTTTGCACAAGTGTTGACACCCTGTGGGATTGCCGAGGCTCAGAATGAATGCTACTGTAAGTTGCAGGAGGGGATCTGCATGAGGATTTATGTGCTGCACGAAATAATCGTTTTTAGAGAAGTGGCGCTCTGATTTTTTTATTCCAAACTCTCCAGATCCTTGCATGCATAGAGTTTATTAGGCGGTTTCATTGATGGAGTAAGAACCAAAGTATTACTGTATAATGCAGGCATGAAAGACATTTTTCCATTCACTCTCAAACACATACTTAACCTTAGCTGATCCAACTATGAGTCTGTAATGTCATTCACATCTACCTGTATTTATCTGTAGAGTAATCCAGCGACTGCTCCAGCTACTGCAGCACTTTGATAACTTAAATGCTAAATTACTCTCCCAATTAACATAAACACAAGCTCAGTTTCTAAGCGTCCAATGTCTGAATATTGGTGCTGGGCCCTCTAAGAATATGATTAGATACAGTACAATTTGATACCAAACAAAACAAAACATCCATCCATCCATTTACTTAAGTTTATCCGGGGCCGGGTCGCGGTGACGGCAGGCTAAGCAAGTCGCCCCAGTTGTCCCTTTCCCCAGCAACGTTTTCCAGCTCCTCCTGGGGGATCCCAAGGTGTTCCCAGGCCATATGGGATATATAATCCCTCCAGAAAGCTCTGGGTCTACCACTGGGTGTCCTCCCAGTTGGACATGCCCGGAAGACCTCCTAAGGGAGGCGACCATGAGGCATCCTGATCAGTTTCCCAAACTCCTTTCAATGCAAAGAAACAGCAGCTCTTCTCCGAGCTCCTCCCCCTATCTCTCTCCCTTCAGAAGACACTAATTTCGGCCGCTTGTGTCCACGATCTCATTCTTTCGGTCGCTACCCACAGTTCGTAACCATAGGTGAGGGGTGGAACGTAGATCTCCCGGTAAATCGTGGCCTTTACCTTCCGGCTCAACTCCCTCTTCACCACGACGGTCCAACGCCACCAATTCACCTATTTATCCCACGATCCATTTTACCCCAGGATACTTGAACTCCTGCGCTCGAGGCATACACCTTGAGGCATATCCTTCCACCGAAACAATACAGTCAATATGATGCGATACGTTATCTTGAACCCGAGCTTCTCCAGCCTTAGTATCAAAACAAAAAAGCAATAGAAACAAAGAACAATCAACATGTAAATAGAGAAACACATAAAAACGTCAACCACAAACAACAAATATTACACATTAACAAGTTCTGCTTATAAAACTCCACAAGATGAGAACACCATGATGTGATTTCACAACCCATACACCCTTAAGAAACATTCAAATCTTTCATTAGGCTGTAGGAAAAATAAAGCATTTTGATGCGAGCCAGGCCATGACTGTGTCTGACCGAGCCGCGGTTACAGAACGTGTTAGCTCGAGATTCATTAGCCTCTGAATGTCCTTCACAAAATGAGCTCTAACACAGCACGGGGAAATTCTGCTCGGCTGTTTATCTTCCTTTTGCATTCTAACAGATGTGTTTGTGCGGTTCATCAACATGCCTGCCCCGCTACATCCCTACTTAGTCAATTGACATGATGAGGCAAATGCCAGGGAGTTGATAATGAGTTGCTAAGTGTGGAGATATTGTATCGATTGGCATCTAATTGCTGAGGTGGTGCAGATCAATGTGGCTCTGTCTGTGTTTCAGGGTTAAGCCAGTGTAATCCAGAGCAAAAAGCAAGAGTGGGTTAATAAGAGCCCTAAATGGCCTCAGACACAACACACACTCAGTGGCCTCTTGGCCCCTTTAATCTCTCCACTGCATCACCAGACACCAGTGAGGCTGTGAGTAGTCAAGCAACTGACCTAATCCTTTTTGTCATCTTAATGCATCGAGAGAGATCCACTGAATATGTTTTGTTCTTTTTCAGCAGATGACCTCACAAAGTTTGCATTTACCAAATAATGAAGCATCATTATAGTAATTCAATCTGGATATTCAATATAAAGCCGAAGCAATAAGCAAACTACTCCTGCCATGAAAAGATGAAAAATAGTCTTCGTTTTGGTTGTTCTTTAGCTTTATTGTATACACAGACATGAAACGATGTATCACAGCTATGTTTGTACCATAAATCCACCAACTTTTTAAACTACTCAGACTGTTGCTGCTCGATGTCACGAGAGATATTACAAATTGGCTTCTCCAGTCCAAGGATGCTTATGCAAAAAGATCTATGTTGTCTTCTTCTGTTACCTAAAAGCAACAGGCCCAATCTTCACAGCTTCTCTGCAGATAACGGGGGACTTTGCCTTACATCGCCTCGCAGATGGAGCATCAGCCGCTAGCACCAGTTAGGCAAGAGCATCAGTCTCCCAGTCATCTGTGAGCCTTCGATCAATAGACTTGGATTATCATCTTCGGGATCTCAGTTCATTTTTCACAGCAGAGAAAGGCTCCACAAGCTGCCGTCTCTTTGTCAGAGGGATGTAGGGCCGAGTTCCACCATCTGATAAGATTACACAAACTAACCGCTGCAGCTTCTCGGATCGAGTGGGGGGGATGGGGGGGGGGGGGGGGGGGGGCACGTATTCACGACATGCACTGCTCTCTTACTATGTGTATCGCTATATCAGTAAATGTTTATTTAACAGGCTGGCAGGCCTCGTTAGTACATCAGTCACATTCGAGATGGGAATCCCATGACTACCCATGTTTAATTAAATGTTTAATTAAGACTGTGGCTTTTAATTAAAAAGTTGATTCTTATGAAATAAGGATTATTGGCAAATGAAATAGATAGGGTATCACAGAGTACAATCCCTTTTATTATTAAGAGCGAGGTGTGATTTAAATGACTCCACTGTTCATTTGCATGAAGGCAAAACAAGCCCCTTAATTTAAAGATGAAATAGACTCGGATAAGATTTTAAGAAACCCTGACGTGTCTTGGCTTGGCCGCCTTTTTGTTAAGAGTCCTTCACACAGCGCTTCATGCTCGGGGGGGTGATGCTTTCATCTGCGACTTTGAAGTGAGAACCAACAATGCTGCTCTTGTACCCTCAAGGTCACCCCACTTGTAACCACTCGCCGCGAGAGCCCTCGGCGCAAAACAGACACAAGATCCACTTGAATCTCTCTCCACTGAGCGGGCCTCGGCACTTCTCTGAGCTCTATATGTGTTCAGATGGTCTTCCTGGGCCAGCTGGTGGCTCGTTGGCTCCAATACAGCTGTTGCATTTTTTTACTGGCACCAAATCCATGCGGGACACCCTCAGCTTTTTGCATTCATTTCAAGGGCAAAATGATCCACTAAAAGTCACCAAAGTCCTCCAAGGGGAATAGTTCTTAGATTTATGCCCGTGTGCAGTTGGTGGTAGGTCCGATTGGAAACTGGAATTGGCATGGGAAGAGCGGCCTGTGTGAATGAGGCCATTCATTTATAATCCACAGGATTAGGACTCTGTCCATCAGCTGCTTCTGCCACTTACTGTGCAATGCACCGCAGAGGCCTACCCTCTATCTGTTGGTATGCTTTGATTGGGATCCGTGGAAGGGGCGTCAATGTCATGCAGGATTTTGAAAGTGACAGCACAGATCGGACGAAGCCTATTAGTTTGGAGTAAGGTCCAGCTTGTATCACGTCCTCTTGTTTGCCAAATGATGCAAGGAAAGTTGCTTTTTTTGCCTTGCTATTAAATCTTTGTTTTCGGTATGCATGTTCGGAACATATTGAGGCTTTGTGGTTGTGTGATTGAAATTTCACCTGATTGCAGACCTCTCAAATCTGAAAGAAGCACCCTTCTTTCAAGGTTCTGTATTGCACTTTGGCAAATCAATTCTGCCTCTTTGCATACAAATAAAAAAACTCTCTGAGATGATTAGTCAATACTACTTGGACTAAAAATTAGAAACCAGAACACTTCTCAAACTAACCACTTTTCATTGGTCTGAAGATTCTGCAGTCAGATGCATGTCTTTATAAAAAGATTCACTTTAGATTCATCGTTAAGTTAATGATAAGACATTTAGTCAGGATTCTTGATACAATGACTGAGATAAACAACTGCTTATCAAAATTTTAAAACAGTCCCTGACCTTGCCATTCTAACATTTGAATCATTTGGCCTTCACTTGCAGATGTCTGAATTAGGATCACAGCAGCGTCACTAAAAATAAGTGCAACAGAGCTAGAAGGATAAGTATCCAGCTGATCACAAACAACCCTTAGATTAGCCTAACTCATCTTTGAAAAGACAGAAAATAATAAAAATCAGTTATTCACACAGCGTCTTTCTCTGCAGTCCCTCAGTTCATCCAGTTCAGCGCATCCTGACGTCGTAGTGCTCCCACAATGCAGACCCTTGCATGTTCTCAAAGCTTCCTCCTTCCCAGGCATACGGCCGAGACAGACGGCTTTTCAGGAGGCACGCCCGACTATGAAAGGCAGGGTGCATCTCAGCGTAAACAGTTTTTGCTGGCAAGCCCATTCAGCAAGCCACAGTCCTGTTATTGAGTCCCAGAGACGCTCCACTCAACAAAAGCCACACTGCGACCTTTCAGCCTCATACAGCAGTGCCAGATATTGAGTGAGCCTGTCCGGATGAAGCTCATCTCTTCCCTGTCTCTCTGGGGTTTTTTCTTTTTTTTTTAGCCGTATAGTTGTATTGCAGTGTTGCTCTTTCTTTGATTGATTTACAGTGTTTTGTCAGAGTAGAGGATTGGAGATCTTTGATCCCTTTATTTGAGTTTCTCGGCTCTGCACTCTCCTGGGCAGTATTCTGGTGTGTAGGAGGGCTCTATAGGTTGCCTTAATGATGATGTACCTTTGATTACAAGGTTGAGCGACTATCTCAGGAGAGGAGATGTATTTCATCTGTAAAACAGTGGAGCGGAATTCACACTGAATTACTGTGTTTATTGTGGACTAACCTGAGCTAAACTAAGTAACAATTCTGATCCCTCTGGCTCTGTATTTTCTTTACGTTTAACACACATCTGCTAACATATGAACCTTTCTGTTCATGCTGACACTTAGGCCGTGACCCATAGCTTCAGGGGTCACAAAGGTACCAGCCATCAGGTCAGCTGCGTTCCAAAGACACCAAGCGACTGTGTTACTTATCATGGAGATTAGCAGGATCACATATGACAGCTTCCTGGTCTTTAACAAGGCTGACTGGCTCTGGTTTTTTCCATTGTGTGTGTCTGGAGTTAATAAACTGGATATGTTGGTGGTGCTGCTGTGTTTTACTTAACATCATTATAACCCAACTACATGTTTTTTTTGTGATGGATAAAATGATTTTGGGCAGTTATTGCAGATATATTACTTCTAGATGAAGTCATTCTTTTGGACCTGATAAAGAAACAGATATGCTGCATGTTTGAGCTGCCTGGTTACTGTCATGATATGGCAAATACAAAAAGTTTTTTTTACTACATCTGTATTTTGTGCCGCATTTTAATCAAATTTCCCAACAAGTCGTTTTGCTAACATTAAAGTTTTCCAATGCAAGCAGGAAAAAGCTCTGCAAATAAACTCCTGGGGGGCTTTGGGGCTGGAAAAGTTCCACCTTTCAGGGTTAAAGATAAGACGGCCCCCTGGAGTTTCCTGGCATAGTTAGGAAGTGAAAAAGTAAAGCTGGAAGTCAAGGCTTTCATTCACTGACCCTCACACTTCTGTTCTCACACACAGGTTGAGACACAACATGTTAATGACTTTCCTCTGTTGGAGGTCGTATCAATTATACATATACCTGTATTTTTGTAGATTTCCCCCTTGGATTTATGAGCTCAGGAATCAGCGGAAAGGTCTAAAGGTAGAAGAAATGTAGACAGTCGCAACAAATGTGAGGAGACACAAGGAAGTAAAATAACAAAAAATCAACTTTTTCCGGAAAAGTTAATCAAGACAGACGTTTCTTCACCCATTAATTAGAAGGATAAAGTAAAATGAGAATGTGGAGCTGTGAAGAACAAAGATACAGATTTAAAACTGGTGTAAGGTTTGAGAAAAATATACGACAGGGAGGAGGATTTTTTTTTTAAAACAGATGTTTACGGGAGAGCCGATAGCCTAGTGGTGGTGTCGCATGCCCCATGTACCGAGGCTATGGTCCTTTAATCGCAGTGGCTCTGGGTTCAAATCTGACCTCAGCCCTTTGCCCCACTCTCTCCTCCAAACATTTCCTGTCTCTCTTCTGCTGTCCTATCCAACAAAGGCAAAAAGAACAGATGATTACATTTTTGGCATTTTAACTTTCATTTCAGTTTTACTAATGTTTTTTTTTCTTCTCTTGCCTCGACCTGATACTCATTGGAACTCGTTTGCTTGATTGGACAAGAGCAGAAAAAAAATCATGATGGAGTTATAACTGTAACAAGTTGAACAACAAACAGTTCCCAGTGAAGGTAGAGAAACAGAACTATATCTCTGGAATGCTTTGAAACCAGAATATCATGAGATCTCAAATCTCCGTTTACACCAACATGTATGGATTTACCCTTTTGACATGAGTTCAAGAGACATGTTAACCCTCAAATCCATCATTGTACATGTTGTCCACCAGATACATCTGTAAAACTATTCATATTTAATCACTCAGCGTCGTGGACTCAATACAGTGTTATATAGTTCCAGTTGTTGAACAAATAGTGGAGTGACCAGCTCGAGTGCATTTGTTCAATGGACCATGAGGAAGTTGCACTCAAGGCAGCATTGTTTGATGTCGGCACGGCAGGGCTGCAGCAGACAATAGCGGCGCGTTAGTTGAATGATACAAGGCCGGGAGGGATGGGGGGGGCGGTGTGTGTTGTTGTACTGCTCACCGTTCATCACTAGTCTTTGTTCATTGTTATGAATAATACATCAGAGGCACATTAGTTTGATTCATACTGCTGTTGATTCTGCTGTAAGGCCTCCTCTTGGCTCTGCCCTCACTTATCATGTTTTTATGTATTTTCTAGGTTGAACATATCTGGGTTGCTTTTCTTAGTGCCAACAGTGTGTTTGATCGGTTCATGGACAAAGCCCATTGGATTTTAAATAAGTCCATCCTGCAGGCCATTTCTGCCCTGCTCTGATGGAACCAGGTCACTTGTTCACAATGGACCTCTCACACTCTCATCAATCCCTTCCCTGCTCTTTTTCTCTCTCTCTCTCTCTCTCTCTCTCTCCAGTAACCGGCTAACCCCTAGCAACCACGACCGGATACAGAGGCTGAGGCAGGAGTTCCAGCAGTCCCAGAACGTCCCAGAAGACCCCGACGACCGCAGGAGGACGTACAGCTTCGAGCAGCCGTGGGTGAGTGTCTGAAATGAGAGGAAGCGGTGGCACAAAATGGTGCCGGAGAAGATTTTCTCGACTGTCAGACTGTTAATGTCAAGAAAACGACCTCTGATCAGACCAAGACTTTGGACATGCTTATTCCATTATAGCCTGAGGAGAGAGCTAACAGTGTTAGCGCCTGTACCTGTGGCTAACTGGAGCATGGCATTAACCCCACTACTACCAGCCATGAACAAAGACTGATGATATCATTCTGTCCCCCACCTTAGGATTACCATTAACCCTCCATGGGCCTCCCTGGCTACTTGTGCTAACGCTAACACCTCCTCACCTTCTAATTCAACCACCTGCATGCAGGAGTTTGCACACCTCCTGACCAAACCATCACTAACCCCACCCACCCGTCACATCCTACTCTACTCATCCATCGTCCTGTCCGTCACTCATCCACATGGACCCACCCACCCCCCTCATGGACATTGTTTTTCCTGTATTAGGGGTCTCATTTGTCACCCCCTTTTGGTTTCATTGTGCCTTTTTTTTTTTACAGTTCAAAGGTGAGGTGAACATTTACACAAGCATTTATTTAATTCAAAGTCTAGAAGATGGAGAATAAGAACGTTCTGAAGCAACAAGTGGTAATAATAAGCGGACAAAATCTGAACGCCTTTTTGACGTTTTTTTTGGTGGGTGATGAAATCGCTTGTCATATTTTTAGTATTTATTTTAGTCCTCAGCGCTTCCTTACACTGCAACTCAAGTGTACTCAAGGTTTCACATACTTTTCAGTCACAACTAAGGAATGTATAATCAATTTTTAAATCTTGAAAATGAGATTTTACTACTTTTTTTTGTAATTGTTAGCACTTCTGTGTTGTGTGTACTTTATAATATAATATTGTGTAACACTAAGGATGAACTTTCACCACATTCCTTTATCTAGTTTGGGACAAGACACATTGTTTTCTTCACTGCACACATATTCAATCACCACATTTTTTCATATAAACACATCATGGACACCATACTTTGTAACATCATTTATGAAATTTCTGGTGATAAGGTTTTAAAATGTATTTTGTCTCAAACTAGACGCCCTGAGTGTTGTTTATCACGTCCTTTACAGCTCAACTTATGAATGTTCCTTGTGGTTCATCTCTCTACACAAGGTCATTTTGCACACACAGCTGTGTTTTTGTACATTTATGTATGAACTCTTTTTACTAATGTTTCCACACTGTAGCTTTGCCCAGTGTTTGGTGTGCAATGGGAGAGTTTTTCAGTCCTGTGATTTATAAATGAAAACGATAAAGTGAGAGCTCACGAACTAAATCATCTGTGCTCTGGCGTTTTTTTCTTAGCTGATAAATCCAATAAAAAAACAATGCATAGATCTGTGTTGTATTGAAATATTTACGAGAGTGGTGCCTTCACTGGGTTCTGCAGACTGGTGCACATTCCAGGCTGGCACTGCTCGGGGGAAGGATTGCAGGACAGTGTGGGAAAGGAGTGCACAGGTCACCTCTTCCTTTGTCTCCAAACAACCCGAGCATGCTCTCAATTATAGAGTTCAACAATAATACAGCATTATGTTTGTTTACAGGAAAAGCAGCAGCACAATAAATGTTGTTGAAATGTTCCCAAGTTCCCAAGTTCAGGATTCCCCTGATGACAAAGAGGGCTTTTGAACGTTCATGGTTCTTTCAACGAATCAACACATTTATAAAAAAAATCCCTTAAAACCGATTTTTCTCATATTTTTATTAACCTTATCATTAGCTAAAGTTAGATTTTTTTTTTTAAATGTCTAATATTGGATTGAATTGGGCGGAACACTGATTGAAAAAAAAGTTAGAATAATCAATCCACCAATCAGTTTTCTTGTTTCAAATGAGACAATAAAAGCAATCTTTTACCTGAAACTGGTATTGTTATTGAAAAGTAGTGGGGTCAAAAGGACAGGCTACCTGAGCTCTGTACCAACACAAAACTACATATTATATTCATCATCTTCTTTCTGGACTGATAAGGGTTCCTAGAAAGCAAAATTTTTCAGAGTAGGGAATATTTTTCCAGCACAGGAAACAGAAAAAGAACCTTGCTTAAATCAAAGACTCAAAAACTAAGAAAATTTTATTATTAATCCAAATCTAATCCAAAAGAATTTAAACCTGATCCTGTACCTCTTAGTTTTTAAATTCTCAGTTCTGCAAAAGCCAGCTTCCATTCCTACAGCTTGACCTTAAACTTCACTCTTTACTTTAAATATTTACCCCCAAAAATCGAATACAATGGATGCATGCTTCATATTTAAGTTCTATGCTTAAATTCAGCCTGAGGAACCCTCCGATGGTCTCTTCTAACACCCTTTTTTCCTATGAGTGTGCAGCTCATGCTTGCCGTAGTAATTGCCTGTTATTAGACTCATACCCTGGCCAGTGTGGCGGGGCCATATGGAAAACAGGAGAATGTGTCTTTGAAATTCAATTACCTCCCCCATGCATATATTACATTTTGTTGCTTCATCTGAGTGATGTGCTGCGAACCTCAAGGAGCCAGTGTCCTTTTTCTTAATTCACCTACAGCTGCCCCACTTCCAGTCCCTGCCAGGAGAGCAGTCCACATGAGATACGGCTGCTTTTTATAAGGCAGAAAAATGGGTTTTTATGGTGCAAGAGCATGCCAAATAGATTGAATAGATCCTAAAAGGGCTGTAAATAGAAGTTCATTTTAATGTAGGTCTATACAAAAGGGGAATCAACTAGTTTGGTTGGCATCGTCCTTTATTTTTCAACGACCCTGCATAATACTGGTTTCACCCAATCATGTTGCCGTGCACCTTCCAGCCATGTTTTTGGATCCTGGACCCTTGGGTGACCCCATTGAATGACACCTCCAGTAAAGTGTTCCAGAATCCACCCTGCAGTTTTCTCGACCTCTGTGCTTGATTTGCCCAATTATCCATTTTCAACACGAGCTGTTTTCCCAACCCTCCCCGTTAAAGCCATCAGTTTTTAGCAATATTTTCTTCTCCCCCCCAATCGTTTGGAGAGCTGCCGGGGGATTGTGGGTAGCGCATGGTCTAATTCCATCAGGATGACTGATGCCCGCTCTCCCGGCAGCACAGCACCAGCTTTATTGTTCTCATTTATACCACGACGGGAAATGAGGAGTTCGTTTTTCTTGAAGTTAGGGGGTTTTAAAAAAGGGCATAAGATTGCCTCTTGTATTTTACTGTAACATTTTAACACTTCTATTATGTGTATTCCTTCAGGGTATTCCGCTCCTCTCCTCAACAATCACCAAGTGAGCTAGCAGTCCTAGGAATATTTTAATATGCCTAAACCTCTAAAGGGACTTTCCTTCTCATGTGAAATATATTGGGACTGTAATTTACCCGCGGGTGATTCTCCATTCAGCTGTGGAAAAAAAGGTTTTGCGTGGGTGCTTCACTCCCTCCATCTCAGGTCTCGGCCAGCTTGTTCTTTATCATCGGCCCCGGGTAGCGAGGCAATGCCCATCAATTCCAGAGGTGATTGCCCCCTGGCCTCATTGGGTTTAAAGGGGAGTGTCTCTTCAGCGCTCTTAATCGCTTTATGGTCTTCCCACCAACTGATGTCCACAGTGCTCCCGCCAGGCTCCCGACACTCTGCACTGCCATAAAAGTAATTGCATTGGCTTTGTGTAACGACTGATCCGCACGCAGTTATTGCACCCACACCGCTAATGAACATCGGCCGAGCGGATGGAAGGGGTTTGTGGTACAAGTGTGGGCTGAAGTTTGAGGTGGCGCTCTGCTGCTGAGAGGAATAATAGTTTCTACTGTTTGAGTGTGGGTGCAAACTTTCTCATATATCTTTGCAAAGACCCCGTTAAAAAACCTCAACAGGGAAGACATTTAGGCCGGTCTTTATTTTTTTTAATGGGCTGTTTGAGAAGCTGTTAGCATCTGGTTTATCTCGTTACAAATTGGTTACATTATGATGACAATTTAGCCTCTGGAAGCAAGGACAAATATCCAGTGGGTTCACGTGTAGTCAGCAAACATGGATCACTGACATGCTGGATATCCTGGCCCAGACTTCCATCTCCATCCTCTGGTCATTGTTTACAGTCCAACTAGCAACTTCAGACATGAGAATGGAGTCGGAGTGAGGTCAAGAGACGTTGTTAACCGCAGTGTTATAGAGATATCTGTTCATAGAAAGACAAAGTCATGTCTGATGAAGGCTAAGGGGTTCCTGGATCACATTCCAATAAATGTTTTTCACCTCTTTTGCTCCTCACATGGACTTCTTTATCACTTATAATCAAAGAGGTCAAAGGGTTTAAGTAACATGCATAGCAAGAAGATCAATTTTATGAACGTTTTTCATGATCAGACCCTGATGATTTGACCTCCTAAAGCCTTAGGGTTAGGTTTAGTTTGTGAAGCCGTCCCTACTTAACTTAAATTCATCCATTCAATTCCAAAAACTTCATTTGTCGCCAAGGGGCCAATCAAATCAAAGCCAGCTCAAAGTACATTGGTTTTTAAATATCTGAAAAAAACTAAAACCAGAATGCTTCCAGCCTCAACTATCCTCTCCCTCGCGTATAGATTTTGTCTGTGCAGATAAATGTTAATAGAGATTTGCTTTAGGGGAATCCTCTGGTTGGATGAAGGTTGGGGTTAGGCAAGGGCTGGTCTCATAGCTAAAGGGATTCGCTGTAAACAAAGTGCTTATCAAGAGAAAACACTCATGTCCATAACATTTTTGCTTTCTGATTTGGGTGATACTATCTAAGAAGTTTCACAACTTTCTAAAACTGACAAGCCGTTACTTTACGTACCTGTCTGGAGGTGAGAAGTAGGTCGAAGGTGAACTTCTCGAAAGCTGCTTCAGAAAGAGCCTCAAAATCAGTCTCTCTAAGGGGAGGGTAAATGAAAGGTTATGAAAGTGTCCTCATTTAAACTTTGAATTCTGTGAAACGACAACGACTTAGGAGTCAAGAACCCAGTGGAAGGCCATGTTGGAAGGCTTTTCATCTACAGTATGTGGCTTCGAATATAAGGTTTACTTATTTTTAGTCATGGTTGTTTCAAGGATACAGAACACCTCTGGGGATAAGAAGATGCATAAGTATATTCTAATGAATGTCTAGGAGGCGGGTATATCCATTCAAATCTACGTGTTTCATGTCTACGGCCTCTGTAACATTATGACCCTCACAGGAGTGTTTATCTTTGGAGGGAGGACGGTCACGTTATCCAACAGACTGAGTGTTGTCTCCTTCATTAACACCCACTAACATCCACCGTGTCTCATCACTGCACCCCCCCCCTGTTCTGAGTCTCTCCAGCATGGCCCCCGTCCTCACACGACCCCCCCTCCTCCTTCTGTCTGTTTATGTCTCACCTTCATTTTGACCTGAGAAGAGACGAGCTCAGGGTGTGTCTGCCCGACTGACTGCTGGTAAGTGTCTGTGGTTTGGACTCTAAAGGGGGCGGAGGGAGGGAGGGGGGTTCTGGGAGTTTTTGTGAGGTGTCATGTGTCACAGACTGCTTCTGTTTTTTTTTTTTATTGGAAACCCTGACTCGAGTCGTGGTGATTTTTAATGCTGTGAATTTGAACAAAGGTATTTAAAAAGAACCTTTGTGGAGTGAATATTGCCTCATTATTATAATGACAAACAATATACAGCTCATATATCATTGGATCTCAATGTTTTACAATCCTGTTTCCAAATAGTTGAACTGAACTTTAAAAAAAAATCTAATTTAAGGTCAAAAATGTTTACTTAACAACCAACAAAATGTCCATTAGATTCGTCAACTAAAAATGATATAATGTAATATAATATAATGAAATAATAACCAAAACAAAATGAGCTAAAAAAAAAATTGTTTTTAAAAAGTCCATAATTATAAAATGATCTTCATATTTCATGTTTTTTCTTGCCATGTTTAAAAGATATCTGAGGTTTGTTTTGACGGAAGCTCAGGGTCTCATTGTAGAGTTTAAAAGTCTAATATTCATTTAATGGTTTAAATATGGACCTCTGATTACACAATGCACAGTGGACTGATATGTTCCTCTCACAGCCACAATAAGGCAATACTTCAGAGAGAGGTCGAAATAGAAAATATTTTCCCACTTTCCTCTACTGACATTTAGCCGATGCAGAAACCTTGATTTGCCTAATGTGAGGAAGAGTGCTCAGTGTAGACACCTTGTGCTCCAGTCATGCCCCTATATCCTACTGATAAATTACATAACCTACCCTATAGCCATCAGTTGCCACGGCAACCGAAACAGCATTGCCACCTTCAACAGACCCAGGCTCAGTACTGTACATGCAAGACTCCAGGTAGTGACAACACAGATAAAACCTACCTATGACCCCTCTTAGCCTCCCACAACTCAAAAATACAAAATAAAAAACAGGATTAATGCTCGCAAATTTAGGTATTTTCAATCCTTTAAGTAAAGCCCTCAGGGGACATGCTTCCATACATTTTATTTACTCTGTTTTCCTGTGATAATGAGAACAATTTGGTTGTTTCCTGATCTCGACTTAGTGATCTTGGATTAACAAACTCTGGTTTTCCTGTGATAACGAGTTCATCTCAGTCGATTTCTCGAGAAAGAAACTTACTCCTTATCAAGGGAAACCCTGCACTGTTAACTCGAGATAAGTAAGTCCAGATCTGGAAAAAAAAACTCTAAATGAATCATCATCACGGGTAGACTGCGTAAAAAAGAGGTGTAGATGTATGTCAGTTAACTATGGCGCTCCCGAAGTCTCTAAAACTTTGAAGAACTACTTGTGGGAACAAGATAATTATATTGTGCCCACAAGTAATTTCTTTTACTTTTTGGACTTCAGGGCCTCCATAGTTAAGCACTTCTGTATGACAGAACATATTTACATTGTTATTTTTAAGTTGAGTTTTAAGACACTGTGAGTAAAGTTAATGTAGACCAAATCAGTAGAAAACTATCACGTGTTACAGTATGTATTTAGTTTCCATACTTACCTGTGAGGAGTATTTCCTGCATTGAGATCCATAAATTCATAATCATTGTAAACATCATATTTGACCTTCTGATGCACATTTCCTCTGACTTTATGTTACATCTTGTCTATTTAGTTGCAGAGTTATAAAAACATAGATGTAATGAACATTGAGATCTTAAAGAGTTAACCTGAGCTGCCATCTTGCTGTTTTCAGTCAAACAACAGCAGTAACGGTCCGGGCGGGTACAGCCAGCCGGGTCGTCACTCGGTGTCCGTCGAGGTTCAGATGCAGAGGCAGAGACAGGAGGAGAGAGACTCGTTCGCCCAGGCACAACGGCAGTACAGCTCCCTGCCACGGTAAGAGTGACCGACTGAGTGTGTGTGTGTGTGTGCGTGTTGGACGGGCGTGATGCGATGTCGTGTTTGATGTTTGTTTGTTTCTGTCTAACAATCAATATGTGCTCAGACTGAGTGTGTGTGTGTGTGTGTGTGTGTGTGTGTGTGTGTGTGTGTGTGTGTGTGTGTGTGTGTGTGTGTGTGTGTGTGTGTGTGTGTGTGTGTGTGTGTGTGTGTGTGTGTGTGTGTGTGTGTGTGTGTGTGTGTGTGTGTGTGTGTGTGTGTGTGTGTGTGTGTGTGTGTGTGTGTGTGTGTGTGTGTGTGTGTGTGTGTGTGTGTGTGTGTGTGTGTGTGTGTGTGTGTGTGTGTGCTGCTGCCTGTCTGATATGAAATGTGTCCGGGAGGTTGTGACTGTGTTTGTGTCTGTTTTAGATCTGTAATTCAATCTAATGTGCAGTAATGTACTGTAATGTGTTTGTGTGAGTGTGTGTGTGTGAGTGTGTGTGTGTCTGTGTGTGCACTCGGGTTTGCTTGTCTATGTCAGATTCATGGTAATAGCCTTGACTCAGTAATGATAGCAGATTACATACATACATGTTCAAATATAGCATCTGAGGAAGAAAAGGGGGTCATAGAGGGTCAGGCTCGAGCCACAAAACTACACACAATCCCACGCACAAAACGCACACGGGACACACTCACACTGAGCCTCCGAATGGAAAGATCACGTTACCCTCTCACACAGATCTGACATGATTGCTTTCCTCTCCCTTAATGTAATTCCCTTTGATCTGCATGATACGACTGCCTGTTGTTCCAGGAAGTGCTACTGCGTGTGTGTGTGTGTGTGTGTGTGTGTGTGTGTGTGTGTGTGTGTGTGTGTGTGTGTGTGTGTGTGTGTGTGTGTGTGTGTGTGTGTGTGTGTGTGTGTGTGTGTGTGTGTGTGTGTGTGTGTGTGTGTGTGTGTGTGTGTGTGTGTGTGTCACATATCGTCAGATTTGGGCTTAAAGTGGATTTTCTCTGACATTAAAGTCCCTGTGAGGAGTTTTTAACAGGATCTGAAACAGAGTGAAATCAACTCTGATGCCTCAGTCTGACCAACAGAAGCAAACATGACCATCAGTAATAAGATAAAGTATTTATACATCGTTATGTTTAAGGCCTTTAACCGATGTCAGGGGGTCGGTGTCAGATGGGACGATTTAAAGCTCACACTTCCAACAGCGAATATCAACAGAGTGATACATTTGATTGTTAAAAGAATTTGTTGTCAGAATAATAACAATAAATTATACGTTTTAGTCATAAATCACTTTACATTTGAAGGAAATCTCAAAGTGCTACAATTAGAATAAGTCAAAGTCAAACAGGTGAAATCAGGCAAACTGAGCATAAAACAAGATCTAAAAGCAAAAGTTGATCTTTGTACTACAAGTGTTACTAATAAGCCTTTTAAACCGGACAATCGCTACCCACATTTCTGATATTTTCAACCTGTCAATAAACCATTATTTGTGTAGCGCCAATTCCTAACAAGTGTTATCTTGAGACGCTTTACCAAAGAGCATAATATGAGATAAGATGCAGGAAGGATTTCTCCTTTGTATTCCTCACGTTCCTGTCGTCCACACTTCCTTGCTGCTGAGGTCGGAGCAGGCCGTGCATGAATGAGGACGGCGGTGGTTGAGGGGACGACACAGTCCGATGGTGGTGGCTGGTCGTCGGTTGGTATGAGATTTATTTGATGCAAAATTGTGCAGTTTGGACCTCAGACGGTACAAAACATACAGAACAAGGAAATTTAGCAAAACTAACATGTTAAAAAAAATCACGTCATAGAGTTTTTGACTCTGTTCATTTTCCAGGAATAGATTTGCAACCCACTGAAAGCTGCTTCAAGACCCACCATATGAGAACCACTAGTCTAGATGTTTGAATCTGTATCATGAAGAGAAACAAGATGTAAACTGTAGGGCCTGCCTTTAAATCATGAGAAAGTGGAAGATTTACATCTGCTAACTTCTCTAAAACAACACTGACCTTTAAGAAGAGTTTTTTTCATATTCTTGAGGGACTTTAATACGGTCAAAAGTATTATTGTCTCTCTAAGTAGTCTGTTATTTCTCACTCAGCCTCTCAAACACGCTGCGAGGTCAGGCCTAGTGCTCACCATACATATACAACATTAAATACATTATCTTCTATTACTTCACCATCGTACTCTAATCCACCGTTATCGGCATAAATCCCTTCCTTGATAAATATTGCAGGCAGCTTTTGCTGAAAGATTAATGAACTACCGTGCTGCTCCAGCGGTCAGAGGCAACATCCTGTGGCCTCGTCCCCTTTATTTTCCCTCCACTAATTCCATTAAGAAACTGTTCTGTTTGGATAAACCCCGCTGGAGTATCTGGAGAACACCAGCCATTGTTTGACTTTCCATCGTGTGTCAAGTCAGAGGCTGAGAAGGAAGTGAATATGGCGGTTTAGGAGAGCACAGCCTTGATGCGATGCGTATGGCCTCGCTGAAGTCGTGGATGGCGACACACTCCATGAAAGGAGACTTGATTAATGGCGCAAGCATTCCTTAAAAAAAACTGCTTTCATTTTGGAAAAAGGTCGGTTCTCTTCTGGGTGAGACCTTTATCCCAAACAAGAATTTAAACCGCTCCATTTGAACCAGTGACGCTGCATGAAGGGACCTCATGTTCATCATCTACTGGACGACGCCATTGATCTCAGAGCCAGTTTATTGGCATTATTGGAGACTTTTCTGCAACAGCTGCAGAGGCATGGCGTCCCACTGGTGTGCGTCTGAACCACATGAACATCTGCCTCGCTCTACAACCTCTCACAAAGTCTCTTTTTTTTATCTCACTCCATCACCTTTCCCCCTTCTCTATTTTATCATCCGTCATGCTTCACCGCGTGCATGCACAGAAGACAGAACATGTCTTTCTGTATTTACCACACATGTACATTGCTCCCCCTTGGCACGGCTTCAGACGGAGAGAGAGAGAAGCGATCTGCTTTGCATTTCTCAGCGGGGGTCGGACCGGCTTTTGGCCTCTTTGTCAACATATAAAAATGAAAATCAGATCTCGAGGACGCCCGTCTCTGAAAATTGGAATCACTCAACCGTGTGCAAGAATAAACCTGGGCTGCATACTCCATATTACACCGATCGAGAAGCGTATCCATCTCCAATTGGATTCAATCTCTCTTGGATAAAAAACAAAGGTCCTCTCTGTTCTCATTAAGGATTCTTTTTTTTTCTTCACTTCCTACTCAAATCCAAACACAGGAATAATACGATTTCTTCACAGCTGGCTGATAAACCTGCTAATTATGCATGGCTCCGAGTCAAAAGCCCATTGATGTTTTTGTGTCTTCTTCTTCTCTTTCTCTTTCCTCGGGTGTTTCCTTGCCCTCAGGATAAATGAAGGTGGAGCTGTAGAGTTTGGGACACTCATGCATATCATATGTGCTGCCAGATAGAACCTAGTCAAGCAGAAATGAGAGCTCATGTCACACATCTGCATCTTTTTTTTTTCTCTCCACCACCTTTCTTGTAAAGGGGCGAGGCAGCCCCCCCCCCCCTCCACCCCCGACAGAAGCGTGACAACTAACTGTGCCTTTAAGACACATGTGTCAGGTGTCAAATATCAGCCCCGAGAAAATCCATTGCTGACAAGATGGTCGCGTCATTTTTTTTTTTTCCAACCTCGAATGGTCTTACTGTTACTGTCTTGTCAGAGCCAATGGTTGTCTGTGTCTGTCTTGAAGGGGGCCTAATGGGCTGGATGGGGGCTTTGACATGGTTAGGTATCCCTGCACGTTGTTACCGCGGGGCTGCTACTTGCCCAGGGGGATCATGTGAGGCCGTAATGGTCCCTCATTTTCATCGAACGTGATGTCTTGGCTACTCTACGACTGACAGAAATGTATTTTCACCAGAGCATCCAAACACTTTAGTCCGTCTGCCAGGAGGTAATTGGGTTAGAGAAAAACTGTTTTGCTGCTGCTGATATTTAGTTTCACCAAAAGAGGTCACACTAATCTGCAAAGAGGGTTCAAGTTGTGAGTGAGGAACAAAGAAAAGGATTGTGTTAGAGAAGGAGCCAACAGGAGGAGGTCTAATTGTTTGTAATTATTTTATACTGAACCAACTGATCTGTATCTATTCATCAAAAATCTCAGTTTCTCAACTTCACAAATGTGTCACATAAAAACTACCCGCTTGTGCTCAACAGGGTAAATAACTCTTTCTATCAATGGAGTCTTGTGAGTTTTTTTTGTAAGATTCAATTTTTAGGCTTGTTATGCCTTTACAATAGAGACGGTACAGTGGATAGTCAGACATCAGGGAGAGAGAAAGCAGGGTAGGACTTTCGAGAAAGGAGCCTCAGGTTGGATTCAAACCCAGGCCACACAAACCACAAGACCCTGGAGTCGAATGGCTTTGAAGTTTTATATATCTCTCCTAAATCCTACTTCTAAACAAAAATGTTTATCTGTAGCAAAACCTGTTTTATTAGGACCTTTGAATAAAGATTAGGAAACATTTGATTTAAGTAAGTGATGTCTAAAATATTATAGACATTTCTTGGATGCTAGCTGAGCCAATCAACCAGATGGATTCCTAAACTTTCTGTACCTATGAGTCATTAAGACTGCAACATATGCTAAAATTGGGCCCATGTTTAACAAAACCTTTATTTACTTTGAATGCAACCATAAGCAGATAACTCAGAAGTTAGGTTCAGCACACCGCTTACCTCATGGCAACATTACAGTTTCTGTTTTCATCACCCAACTCATAAAGAAAGTCTAGTTCCAAAACAAGAACATGCATTTTTTTCTGTTTGACAATCAATCCACAGAACATTAAAGAGGACATATTATAGCTTTTTTCTTACCTTTTCAAACAGTCCCCCTGTGGTCTAAATGAAACATCTGTGCTGTGCTTTGGTCAGAATATAACATGAATCAAGCACCAGAGGAGGTTTGTGACCCTGTATAAACCAGCTCTCTCAGAACGCTCCGTTTTGGTGTGTGTGTCTCTTTAAATGCAATTAGCCCCGCCCCCTGAGTTTTCCCAGTAGACATCACTCCTCTGTAGCGAGAATAAAAATGGCGGACCTGCGCAAAAGTTTTGCTCTAGGCTGGGGGTGGAGTCTATGGGTGGAGATACCAGGGGAGGAGAGGGGATTTTTTTTTTTTTTACCAGAGTCCCACTGTGACATCACAAGGAGAGCACATTTGAAACAGAGCATTTTTCTCTGTGTTGTAAGACTTATGCAGACCACAAACAAAGGACTGGATGGGTTTATTTCACATTTTGTGGGTCAGTAGACACTCAGGTTACTCAAATAAATGTTCATAAACACTGAAGTGGATTTTTCAGAATATGTCCCCTTTAAGACTCCTCTCTTTACACAACATAAGATACATACTATGTGTTTAAAACCTGTTGGCTTACAATGAAAATGATCTAATGTTGCTTGTCCAAAAGAAGTGAAGATATTTCATTAAAGAAATCTTCTGAAGCCAAAGTAAAAACCACATCTCACATGCCCCTCTTCCTGTTTCCTCTTTCCACGTTCAGGCAACCCAGGAAGAACCCCAGCACCATCTCCCAGGACTCGTGGGACAAAGCGTACCCGCCGGGCGAGGGCTTCCAGACGGCGAAGGACAACCCCAGGTACTCCAGCTACCAGGGCTCCAGGAACGGCTACCCGGGCGGGGGCGGCGTCAACGCCCGAGTCCTCCTGGAGGCCCAGGAGCTGCTGAGGCAGGAGCAGAGGCGTCGAGAGCAGGAGGCCAAAGGGAAGCTGATGCAGGAGAGCAGCTATGAAGGGTACTCCACGGGGCACCTGAAGGACCCCGCGTCTCCAAAAGGGCCCTACCGCCATGACGTGCCGCCTTCGCCGTCGCAGCTAGCGAGGCTGAATAGATTGGGGTCGGAGAAGGGAAGACTTTTTTACTCTTGAGGAGTTTTGTTGGACTGATGGAAAAGAAAAGCCGGACAGAGAACTGTACACAAACAGCAGGAGTGGACGCTACACATCTTGACTAAAGGGACGAGCTAGAGGTCAGATAGCTTAGCGGTGATCTTAGTGAAGTGTGTGGGTGTTTGTGTTCTTCATCCCCCCCCCCCCCCCCCCCCCCGCTGTGCAGCTGACCTATACTGCGCAAGCGAGCGGTCCCTCCTACAGACGTGCGACGCTCAGTGCCTTCTCTGCATCCACGGACACGATGCTTCTTCTCGCTCGTCCAGAGACTCTGATTCATCCAGCTTTTTGGCAACAGTCACGTGCTGACAATCAAAAACGGGCAGACGGGCAAGTGAGTGGGCGCTTCCTTTGAGCCCACGGGGGGGGAGGTGTTAGTTTTCTGTGTGGGTTTTTTTTTTTTATGTGTGTAGGCAAGTGACAAGGTACAATGTTTCACAATCGAGTGTGTGTGTGTGTCGTGGCTTTACAAAGTGTCCCACGGATGACTCTTCCAATCGGTTCACAAATTCAAAGTTAACATTCAACCTCCCCCCCCCCCCTCTTTACAAACGCTGCTGGCGTTTCTCTGCATCCTGTTTTCTTCTCTCCATGCGGTGTTTTTCTGCTCAGCGATCTTCGCTCTCTCACTTGAGTACTCCCCCGGGGAGCAGAGGAAACACGGCAAAGTGTATGAAAGAAGCAGGGCACAGTGTGTGTGTGTGTGTGTGTTATTAATAAAATAAAAAAAAGCCCCCTCCTCATAAATGATTCATATCGTGTGTTATCTCCGTGGAGGAGACCCAGGCAGAGAGAGGGTAGACAGCTCTGATCCTCTGCCTGGCCCCCCTGCACCGCTCTGGGCTTGATTCCCTGGCCTGCCCGCCTGTCGGTCTGTCTGGAGCTCTGGCTCCCATCCTCTCTCTTGTCATTCTCTCTGTTCATTACCTTTCATTTCTTCTACCTCAACACCCCCAACCTTCATCCTCCTACTGCTTCACACTCATCTCCCACCTTCCTCTCATGTCACCCCTCCCCTTCCTCTTCCTCATCCTCCCCTCCTCCTCCTCCTCCTCGTCTCCCGAGTCAGGCTCTGCACTGAATTTTTCATCACAAGCCACCTGCTGCCTGCCAGAGCCAGAGAAAGCTGCCACCAGAGGCAGCGACAGAGGGCCCGGCTTCTGACAAAAAGAGGGGAATAACAGCAACAACAAAAAAAAAAAAGATGGGTAGAAACAGACAATGAGCCTCTCAGTGTGAGATTAGCTGCAGCTTTTGTCCAGATTTTAACAAAAGAGTCGCAGAGTTGTCCCAAGTAGTTAATTGCTTTTAATTTGCAGTTAGTGCTTTATGTTTTTTCTGCCCTTTAACACCTGACACTCTTCTTCAGATTTACAAAAACAGACTGAACTGATTCTCTCCAAAAGAAAGAGATTGACAAAAACATTTCCCAGTGTGTTTCTCTGAAATCTGTTTCTTTTTTTCTGATCCCCTTGCAGAGTGTCAAAGCAAATCTGTGCGTCCTCACATAATATTCAATGCAAGACGTAATAGAGTTCACCCTCACCCCGCCCTACTGTGCTGGAATTCCTCGATGTTTTCCTACAGAAAGATTCTCTCCCAGGAGTACAAAGGACTAATGTTCATGTCTCATGTTCAACTCTTGTTTTTCCCGAAAACTAAGTGGGAAGCTTATGTAGTGTGACAGCCACAGTTTGTAATGTTTATGCACCAAAATCATAAATCCAGGTTGAGATAATGAGACATGGTTCTGTTAAAGTATATTTATCGATCTATCCAAGAATCGAACAGCATTCTCCATGTCCTGTTTTTTTTTTATATCCCCAAGCTTTTCTAGCTGATTCTAGCATAATAGAGCTAGCCAATCACAGCACAGCAGGGCGGCACTCTGTGGAACTCTTGGAAAATTTGAGATATGCTCCCAAGAAGATTGATGACATAACTGCAGAGCTAGAAATGAGAGAGCTCAATAACTGTTGGAGTTAGCTAGCTTGCTAACTGTCACTTTAACGCTAACTGCTGCTCGTTACCTCAGTTGCTGGCAACACAATCGTTAACACATTTTGTTTAAAAGACTGTGCTCTGTTTTTAAAATGGGTGCTCTTTAGAGGGTAGTAAAAAAAACAGCAGCTAAAACTCAGCTAATGAGCTAAGATAACGTCCTCTATTTTGAATTCTGTGGCAATTAATGTGCCAAGAGGGTTTGCTATTGACCTTCACTTTGGCTTCCTAGGAATGTAACTTCATGGTAAACCTTTTTTTAATTTACACGTTTACTAAGACCCAGTTGGTGAATCATCCGAGCGTTGGCTACTGGATTAAAATAATTTCACTGACCTTTCATAAATTGACCATTTCTGGTTCCAAATGTTGATGATATGGTGTTTAAATCTTACTCAAATGTCACAGGGAGAGCAACGTTATACATTTCATATTCCTCAGAAGTATTTTGGAGGGTTTAGAAATCTCAAAACTCAAAAAAATAGACCAAAGCTTGCTGCATTTCTGGAAAGTGCTGTGAATGAACAGAGAGTTATCTCCTAATCTGGATGAACTAACCCTTTAAACCAGTGACCTTTGTGATTTTAATAAGGAACCATGCTGGTCCATTATGACATGCAGGTTTTGACTTCTTTAATTCCAATCACACCTTGCAAATGCTTTTTTTTTTTTTTCTTATTCAAAATGGAGGAATGTAATCAGCGAAACCAGCTGCTGTACTTGTAGGTCGGGGGAAGAAGACCTTGGGCGTTGATGACACATGCTTAAAAAAAATCACCAGCACAGCAAAGCGGCCCCTCTGCTCTTAATTGCTGCAGGAGGTGGCAACAGATCCTCTTTAGTCTCAACCTTCCCTTCTCTGACATCACCAACGTTTGCGTCTCTGCCTGCAAACGAACAAATGAGATCCAGCTGAGGTCGAACTCTGAAAAAAAAAAAAACACACAAAAGGGAAATACAAAAAAAAAAAAAAAAGAAATAAAACCTGGCTATCATTAAGCAGCGGAACAAACAAACAGGCGGTACGTTATTGCCCTTCACTCCTACACAACGCATATGCAGAGTGAAGCTGCGTGACATACATTACCTCCTGTTGGTTAATGAAGACCCTCGCTGGGAGAGAGACAGGCGTAGTAGGGGTGATAAATGATGAACGGAAAAAGAGTGAAAAGGTGAAGAGAACTGCTTATTTTTTTTTGTTTTTCCCAGAGATAAAACTTCACAACACCACTCTGTATGAAGCTAACGGAAACGACCCTTTTGCATTATGTATGTACCTTGTTGTAAAAAAAACACACTATGGCCCTTTGGCTCAGTGTGCTTTAAAGTCGATGAAAAGTGTTACCAAATAAAGATACAAAGTGTGTGTCTGTGTGTGTGAGGGGGAGAAATAACCCTCTCCACTTGGATTGTTTTTTTTTAATAGTAAAAGTGTTTTGGTTGTAGCGGCCTGCACTTCCTGCTGTGAACACTAGTGCGTCCGATCATGCCGAACTCGCACATTTTAGAAGGATGTTTTTTTTTTTTTTTTTGGACCTGTGCTGTAAACTTTACGGACGTCACTGTTCAGCTAGTTTAGTTACGGAGGGTCTGATATCGACAAGTGCCTGAAATAATATAAAAATGTTACACAAGAAGAGACAGGATGTGATTTGTTTGTCGGTGACACTACAGCACACGCACTACGATGTGTGTGTGTTTTTTAAACGTTTTTAATATCATTGTATTAAAATGTCATTTTTAAGGGGTACTCCTTCCTGAAGCTTTTTTTTTTTTTTTTTTTTTTAAACGTTATTTACAAGAGCCAACACTTACAAGCGGTTATCAGTGTATTTGTATTCCCGTTTGACATTGCCTTCAACCATGCTGTACCATGACGTGTTTTAAAGTAGAAGAAGAAAAATGGACGCTGATGTGCAATTTGTTTTTGTTCAGTTTTTTTTGTTTTTTTCAGAAAACTTTTACATGGTATATTGAGAAATGTATACAGCCACTTTTCCTGTACATATCAAATTTAGAATAAAGCGGAAGGCTGTTCCATCCTGTTTACAACCTCGCCTGCCTCTGCCTGTCCTGCGTTTCTCTACCTCAACCCCCCCCCCCCCCCCCCCCCCTTTAGCTTTTGAAGTGGGATCAAATGAGGGAAGGACTCACTTTGCTGTCAAATGTCAAAATCTGGCAGGTCTACGTTCTGATGACTTCTTTTGAGATCCTGCAGATACAACAGAGAGATAGAAAACTTCATGAATTCCTCTGGGAGGGGGGATGGGGGGGGGGGGGGGGTGAGCTGCAGCAGCTGACGGAGAACGCGTAACCGAAAACATTTGGGCTTCTCTGCAACAACTGTGTAAGCGATCTGTTGAACACACTGAGGTAATCTTCCTCTAACGCCATTGTGTTTCCTGTTATTAAGTCCGACCTCCATTCCCATTGTCCCTCACAGGGGAGCTGTGGAGCGGCTACTGTTTTTGTTCTGAGGGGCAAAGGTGACGTCCTAACCAAATACCGCTAATGCTCCTTAAGCCGGCCGACTGCTGGATGTGCTGGAAGGAAACTGAGATGTGAGAAGAAGAGGAGAAATCCCTCTGCCTCATCCTGTGCTTTTATCCTTCATGGCAGACTGTTCTTTTCATTGAATTCATAGCGCGTGTGTGTGTGTGTGTGTGAGATTCAGAGGGAAGTGCATGAAGAAAAATGTTTTTGGAGTCAGACTACAAGAGGGATCTATTTTTACTCTTTCTTTAAAAACTATATTTGAAGATTTTAACCTTTTATTTAACTTTTTTTTAATTTAAACCTTCAGAGCATTTCCTTAAATGTGTACAGTAATAAGAAAACCAACATACAATAAATGCACACACACATACACACACACATACACACACACATACACAGTGGGCTTTGCTTCCAAAAGGACATTTAGTGCTCTCAAGCGTGAACACAGCATGTCGTTTCCGCTGTGTCAGTGGTGTGGATTTGAATGTTTCTGAATCATGCTCAGAGCTTCATGGGGTTTTCTGCTGTTTATGACACAAGTCAAAACATGAACCTGTGCGTCATGCGTCATCTCTCAGGGTCCTTCAGTACATCATCAGCACATTCAAGTCATGTGTTTTTGTCCAAAGAAGAGGAGTCGTATCGAGTGTTTTCAAAAAGGCGGGTCTCAGTCGAGGGGTTTTTTTTTTTTTTGGACCTACCTCGATCCAACCAAACTTCAGGAAGCATTCACCGCGGGCCCTCTCTATTCATCACTGCTGAACATGTGTTACCTGACGGATCTTCAGAAACATTCTCGATGGATGAGCGGGTCGTGGGTTCAGGAGGAGGAGGAGGAGGAGGAGGAGTAACGTATGCTTCTCCTTCAGCGACTCCAGTACAGCAACATTTTCATCTCTTGCCTGAGCTGCGCTTTATTTTCGTTCACCTGCAGTGATAAATGCAAACAATATAAAAAGCGACGTAACATCCGGTGTTTCCATAGCAACGATAAACATTTTGTTCATGTCATGGCAGCTCTGTCATGGCGGCCGCCTCGAAAGACACGGCCAATTACAATGAAGGATTTATCTGGCTTTGATAACTGTTGGTATAAATAACTTAGGTTTACTTAAAGGTGCACTATATGGAGTTTTGGTAGAGAAATTTGAGAGTTGGAGAAGTGTACATATTCTTCTTTTTTTTCTTTGAATAAAGTTTGTTTATTTATTTCAGAAAATATAGCATGGAATTGTTTCACTTCTCCAACTTTCAAATTTCACCACCAAATCTGCATAGTGCACCTTTAATAAAATGTTTTATTAATCTGATGTTTATTTACTTCAGTGTAAAATTTGTACTTTTATACCTTTGAATTTCAGACAGTGCCCCTGTTTATACGATGCTCTGTTACAAAACATGTATTCCTTTGTGTCCTTTCCATGTCATTAGTGAGCTGGTTTAGGTTCTTGTTCATTTTAATAATACAAGACAGATAAGCACACACACACACACACACACAGTGTATTTGGGACAGTGTCCAAAGTCTGCCTGCAGATTCTTCTTTTAATTAAGGAGTCCTCTCTCTTGGCTCCGTCTAAATAACACAACCACAATCCTTTACTATGCAATTAGGAGTTCTTAAAAGAGTGGAAGTTCTTTTATCTTGCTGAATCACTGTGAAAAAAATCGATATCTGGAAAGACATCTCAGATCTCCGACCAATAAAAACCCTCTCACAGGTGATCCTCCTTGTTATAACCTTGGTCTGGCTCACTTTTCTGCCAACAGCCGCACGATGAGATCCAACAAACATGTAAGAAAGAGGCGGATGGCAGCTCTCCAGTGCAAGAATTAACCTCAATTAAATCATATCTTTAATAACGGTAAACATCAGGCTAATGTGCTTCAGCATTCAAGCTTTCATCACAGTGTCGTGCTCATGACACTTGGCCAGGTTTTCATAATGTCTGTGACAAATGATACATCGTCAGTGCGGAGGCTGCTCTGCATTTTACATAAACAAGAATGTCTACAAGCATGGAAGTAGAGTCTGAAGTATGCTAATGTTATTGTTCATTATAACAAGTCAACTTAATGTTGATTTATTTATTAAATGTAATTTAAGTTTAACCAACTGGGTTTTTAATTGTTGAAATAAGAATTAAATTCCAATATGTTCATTTAAAAACAGCTTTACATTCTTAGTAATTTATCTTATGACTCATATATTTAATATGCATCGAGTTTTATCTAGAAATTAATTCTTTTTTTCCTCCCTTCATTTTAAGTTTTCTTCAAACAGTATTATGAATTCTAGGGAGCCCCTGATGTCCCAAAAAGTTTTTAAAAAGTATCTTGTGCAAACAAAATATCATATTAAAAGTCACATATTATGTAAAATACACTTCACCATGTTTTTCTAACCTGTGTCTCCTGTCCGTCTACAAACCCCCCAATCATGAGAAAAGTCCATCCTATCCGTCTTTTGCCTGCTCCACTTTTCAGAAAATGTGTGCTCAAACAGGCCGTTTGGCGATTTTCCCTTCATGACATCACAAAGGGCAGTAGCTCCTCCCCCAGGTGGGTGACACTCCCACAGCTAGGTGTTTGTTCTGCCCTCTGAGTCTGCCTTCTCACTGTAAACAATAGGACATGGAGCGAGAAAGACCGAGACACCCAAGCCCTTCCAGAGAGGGGGCGTGGTCAGACACAGCTCATTTACATATTTAAAGGTACAGACACAGAAACAGCCTGTTCTGAGCAGGGCTGACATAGAGGGGTTTATAGACATGATCAAATACAGGATCAGAGTGGATTTAGAACAAGAAACTTCACACACATGTTTTTAGGAGCTCTGAGACTTATTTAAACTGGTTGAAGAGGAGGAGGACATGTGACCTTTAAGATACATATTTTATTTGCACAAGATCATTACTTGTGTAAACCAAACAGAATAACACATTTCACTATTTGGGAACTTTATGGTCTCTGTAGGAATTCAACCATTCCATTTATTAAACTGTTGTGCTTTGTTCAGGTAAATCAGAATTTTGCCTTCACTTGTTTTTTATGCATAATTTAAATTAATGTGTAATGAATTAATTTGCTAGTGCTTTTTAATTAGGCTATTTGACTGTAATTACCTACTTAAAAAAATGTGTTGTTGCTAAAATGGAGCTTCTTGCAGGTGCTATTCTTATGCTGTATTTTCCTTTTTTTCGCTGAGATCAGCAAACGCCCTGAACCTCGCCTTGCAGGAGCATCAGACCATCATCCACACACTAACAGCAGGTCCAGCAACATCCTGCTTTTTTAGGCCAGTAAACTTTACCTTCTGTATTATTTCTCCTTGTCCTTTAGCAGCGCTGCCACGTTTTAATGCGCTCCACATCTCCCTCGGAGTAATGTCACGGATCATTTCAACCGCAAGCCCTTTCTGTCAACAGTGAGCCGCAACAAGAGGCCGCTAAACCTTTTTATTTTACAGCCGCCGCCGCCGTCTGTGCACCTTGTGTCGCCATTAACGGAGCCTATTATTCAGTTTAATGTCACACTCACCTCACAAAGGGGGGGGGGGGGGGGGGGGTTACATGTTGAGCTTACAGGGAGGTCGACTAGGCGCCTGTTCGGAGGTGACACCTGTTTCTGCTCTGTTAGCTTTTTTTTCTTGTTCCACATTCATGTATAGGATGCGGCGCTCACAGATGACACCACCCTCCTGGAATTTTTAGGGAGGAAGCTGCATGAGAAGCTGCAAAAGCAGGAGGAAGACATGCAGCTGTAAATCAAGATGGTGGACAAAGGAAACTCACTGAGGAAGCTCTCCAGATTGAATCCGACTCTCCACTCGTCGGACATCTGGAAAGACTTTCTGGTTTTGACCTCCTCGTCTACACGGATTCACCGTCTCATGATTCCTTTTTATTGCATTATTATAAACCTGTCCATGAGTCTTTCCTGCTGTCGATGTGCACATTTGGCAAACCCTCCATGAAGAGCAGTAACTTTTCCAAAACAGTCTTATCTGTGTAGGATGTGAGAAATGTGTTGTTGCACTAACATGAGATCCTGCTGTCACTGCACTCTGAACTTATATCTCTGCATAATTAATTAACTTTCACAAGTAAACAACATCCCTATAGTTCTAGTGTTGTGCCCTTGCTTCCAAGAATTATCCTCCTTAGATTCCAGGCATTATACACTGATATAAAAGTTTTGGGAGTTTTTGTTTCATCTGTTTTCTCACATGAAGACACGGAAGTCATTCATGAACTTTATGCAACAAAGATGTAGCTGCAAGAGAGAGAGAAGCTAAGCTCGTAGGAGGTTTCAGTAGACTGAACCCTCGTGTTCATTCAGAAGGCATTTTTTGGGACTGAACATTTCAGCATGGATGCTAACTTCTGTTGGCTCAGTGTGCTTTAAACTTCCGTTTTGTGCAGTTTGGTTTGGAAGCGTCCTTTCAGGGAATGAGTTGTTTCTTCTCTTGTTTAGTTTTTTAATATTTGCTTTATTTTGTCACTTCACCTTGTCTCTCTCTTCCTGATCCTGCTCCTCATGTTCCCGCCCTGATTGAACCCACCCGTGTCTCGTTAACCCCTGAGTGTCTGTGAATTTGATCCCTGTGTGTCCTCCCTCATGTTGCCGCTCCGTTTTGTTTTCCTCAGTGTAACCTCGTCCGAGCGATTTCTTCCCGGTCTGTATGACTGAACTTTTCACCCTCCCTTTTGCCTGCTCCTTTGGATTATTTGTTTAGTCGTGATTTTGGGACTACCTGTCTATCAAACCGGACTGAAAATAAACCTGCCTCCAGTACTCCGCCCTGTGGAGTCTTGCTTTTGAATCCTTTTGAGTGTGTCACTGTGTCATAAAGGGGACGATTAACAACACATTAAAAGTCAAAGATCTTCATTAAAATGATGAAAACTTACAATATGTTGTCTAAGGTATTATCAGAATGGGGGCGTCAGTGGACAAGTCAGTTAGTTTGCACACCCTATGTACAGAGGCTGTAGTCCACGAAGTGAGCGGCCCAGGTTCGAATCCGACTTGTGGCTCCTTTCCCACATGTAACTCCTTATACTCTCTCCAATAAAAGGCACAAAAGCCCACGAGTAAATCTTGAAAACATCAGAATCACAGTAAAAGGTTAACCATGGATTCACTTGGTAGCCTTTTAATAATGTGTGTTTTTTTAAGTGATTTTACTGCTGTAGCCTCTTCTCCTCTTTTCCAGAGAACAGGTTCCCTAACAGAGAAATCACAGTCCGCTGTGAAGAACAATCATGCTGGAGTCTGTATCTGCTTCTGCTTACAGGGAAAGTTTGAGGTTAAGTAGCCTTAAGCAAGGTGGAAGGATGAATAAAAGATGGCCAGGATACTTATTTTATAGAGAACAAAACATGAAGCTCTGATAATACAAACAGAGCGAGGAAGAAAAGCCAACAGTCTCCAGCGTGACCGAGCCCAAAATAACAAATATGACTCTTCAAAACAGTCAAACTAAACTCGGCCCAGTAATAATAAACTCTCTGAATCACCAGGACAGAACAGGAAAAAATAACTTCCCGGAGCTCCAAATCCTCCCAAGCATTAACTCCTGCAGGCTGGTGTCCAAACTTCCCTCCTTCAAATGCTCCATGAAATGACTCTAACACGCCCCGCTCTCCTCCGCTTAGCCCCACTTAGCCATGAAACCCCCTTCCTGGATTTCATGGCTGCCGTATCCGGACACTCAGCTTGTCTGAGGCTGGCATGTTCCCCAGTCGGCCTTTCCGAGAGGCTGAGCGCTTCATCTCTGTGAGATCCTGGAGGAACTGTGGTGTGGAAGGAATGGATTATGCGTGAGTCAGACAAATGTCATGCTTCCTGTTTTAAAGAAAGACACGACCATATGACAAGTGATTCAAAATAGGCTGCGAGGAACTGACATGGAGTTGGAAATAGAACCGTTCACGACGCGCATGATGACAGAAATGTTCAGTTTCTTTTCCCTCATTTTTTCCTTGCTTGAGCAGGTCTTTGGTATTTTTGCTAAAAGCTCTCACTCAGTCTCTCATGAGAGGTCATTTTTCTATCGAACAGTTGCAAAGCAGCTCGATGATGTCATAGTTTGGGCCATTCATTGGAATAATAATAGAGTGATTATTTTGATGATTTGATTTGACTTTATTGTCAGAAATGGTCTGACGTGTTTTGCGTCACAGCGGCTCAATTTGCAACATAAAAATTAAAGGCAGGATACAAAGATTCAAAGATTCAAACACCAAACCAATTTTTCAGAGGCCTTAAACAAGCTTTGATTTTTATTAATATCTGGTGTCTCGGTTCCATGGATCCACACTCCCAACCAGGTGGTGGCAGTAATGAGCCTTTACGTCGTGTTGCTTCTTCCAGAAGATGAAGAAGTCATTGTAAAAGTGTCACACATGCTGTTTCAAACACATATGAAGAGCTACACATGACTCAAAGTGAGTCCTTTCTGCTTCTTTTCAGCTCGAAAAACAAACAAGTTTGACATCCCTCCCTCTTCAACATATTCAGGTGCACAACATTTCCTGTGTGAAATCGACTCAAATCAAGTTTAGCCTCTGCTGTTTTCTGTAAATAAATGAAACCATGAACATCCATTCTTCAAGCCTACAAAAGGTGAGTGTGCCATATTTCAAAGCCAGTTTTCTGCTGGACTTTTAAAGGCAGTTTTGTGTTGAAGCTGATAACAGATAACTGTTGTGAAGGAAAGCTTGGCTCAGGTAGTTTTCAGATGAATGCAGCTTGTTTGTAATGTTTGCAGTGTTGAAAGCTGATGTTTAATGATCCTTAAAGGCGTCTTACATCAAAACGTTCTCCATAAGGATGTGGCTGCTTGAGGCTTTGTTGGATGGATGATGCAGCAGCTTTGCAATTACAAAACTTAAATGATGATCTTTTTTTTTCTTTTTCTTTTTATGATACGGCAACTTTGCAATTACAACACCTGAATGATGATGGCCCTGCATGTGAATCAGTCATTTTAATCAGTAAGAGCAGCAAATGAGTAGTTACCTGTCGTGGTTGCAATCAAAAAAGACTGCAGAGTAAATGAAGCCGTTTAGATGTAAGTTTGAAGTCTTTTTTTTTTTTTGCATCATTTAAGTTTAGATTTTCTTGAAATGTTCATATTGCTTGATTTTGTGTGGCTTGCTGATACGAGAGGAGGGGAATTGTAAATCACTTTGTTGATTCCAGCTGATTAGTTTGGTTCAAAGATTGGTTCTCATTTGACAGGAAGTGATTTATCCCTTCTGACCGTCCATATTTCAGTCTCAGGTTAGAAATACATTTAATCTACGCTAGTTTGAGGTAGAAATATTGTGCATACATCAGTGTCGTTTTTTAAAGAGGACATATTATCCCCCTTCTCCACCTTTTCAAACAGTCCTCTGTGGTCTAAATGAAACATCTGTGCTGTGCTTTGTTCAAAATATAACATGAATCAAGCACCAGAGGAGGTTTGTGACCCTGTATAAACCAGCTCTCTCAGAACACTCCGTTTTGGTGTGTGTGTCTCTTTAAATGCAATGAGCCCCCCCCCCCCCCCCTGAGTTTTCCAGGTAGACATCACTCCTCTGTAGCGAGAATAAAAATGGCGGACCTGCACAAAAGTTTTGTTCTAGGCTGGAGGTGGAGTCCATGGGTGGAGATACCAGGGGAGAGGAGGGGATTTTTTTTTTACCAGAATCCCACTGTGACATCACAAGGAGGAGGAATTTGAAATGCATATTTTTTCTCTGTGTTGTAAGACTTATGCAGACCACAAACAAAGGACTGGATGGATTTAGTTCACATTTTGTCTGTAGACACTCAGGTTACCCAAATATATGTTCAAAAACACTGTAGAAGTGGATTCCACCTTTAAGTCTGCAGCTGCTAAAAATGTTTGTCATCATGATTCCATCTGTAGAATTTGTCGTCTTTCAGTGAGACTTCAACCTGGATGTGGATTATGGAGCTTTAGGTCATCCGTTTTAGTATCCGAGAGACAAAGAAACTGCTCATTTGCATCCTTTATTCTCACACTGACGACCTCTAGCTGATATTTAGAGAGTGATCCTGCTCGTATGAGATGATTGACAGCTCCATCTCTCACCGCTCCAGTGACCTCTTGCTCCACTGTGCTGCTGCCGCTCCTGGAGGTCACACTGAATGTGACCCCGCGCTGCTCCGTTACACTTTACCTCGCCTGCTGTTTCCTGCCCCTAATTTCAACCATCCAGCAAAAAAGAGGCAGAAAAATATGGCAAATAAAGGAAATGACCTCAGGGTCCAGGGCCCTTTTTATTAGACAGAGACAAGTATACGGCGCACGCTGGAACCAGATGTCGGGTGATCACAGGGCAGGGGAGATAGGTGAGCGAAGGGGAAAGTATAGCACCACCTGTGGAGGGAGGCGCCGCTCTGGGTGACCATCTGGTCGAGGTGCTGAAGGTAATGATCACATGCATATAGGCTGGGTGGATGTGAGTCAGTGTGTGTGTGTGTGTGAAACACGGCTAGTCAAAGGTTAGAATGCTTTTATTCTATAAACTAAACTTCAGACAAATTCTAAATGAACTCACAGGTATTTCATCCTTTTCTTTCATTTTAATGAGAAGGCAGCTTGTGTAAGGTCCTGTGTTCACAGACAGTCCTTTTTTTACGCTGGAAGAAGACGTCTGATTCCAAGCACTTCTCACGAGTCCTCTGTATTGGACACAGGCCTAATGGTCCACTTTTGGTAGAATAACAATGAATCCTACAGCTAGTAAAACTCTTTCAGAATCATGTCTTTATCAGCTTTAAAACGTGAAACTCGGCTTGTTTTTGTTTTCTTTATCTTAGCAACACGGTCGCCGTTTTTAAAGACTGTTTTATTCCCTGAGTCTGAACAAATCTAAACACATTTTAAATTGTATTCATGCATAAATGACCTGGACTGACCTCACTGCCGGTACATACAGTATATGCATAGAAAGTGAAGTGTAGGAGGATATTTTTGATGGCATGAAAATTGGCTCCAAATAACCGACTGTACATAATCAGGTGTGTGTGTGTGTGTGTGTGTGTGTGTGTGTGTGTGTGTGTGTGTGTGTGTGTGTGTGTGTGTGTGTGTGTGTGTGTGTGTGTGTGTGTGTGTGTGTGTGTGTGTGTGTGTGTGTGTGTGTGTGTGTGTGTGTGTGTGTGTGTGTGTGTGTGTGTGTGTGTGTGTGTGTGTGTGTGTGTGTGTGTGTGTGTGTGTGTGTGTGTGTGTGTGTGTGTGTGTGTGTGTGTGTGTGTGTGTGTGTGTGTGTGTGTGTGTGTGTGTGTGTGTGTGTGTGTGTGTGTGTGTGTGTGTGTGTGTGTGTGTGTGTGTGTGTGTGTGTGTGTGTGTTGCACAGCTGTCCGTGTCCGCTGAAGTACCTCTCTGAGTTTGCACAGATGCCATTATTTCCTCTCTTCCTCCCACCTGCTGATTTGAGGTGATGATAAAAAAACACTGCTGGATGATTCATCACTTTTTTTCACCAAACCCTGTTTCTGTTCAACTCGAGCCTTAAATGAGAAGAAACCAGACAGCGAACGTCTTCATCCATTTTTTATTTTTTTTTTAAAGTGTAATATCAGGAGCCGCAGTGCGACAGTCACTGTCAGCGAGCCTCCTTAAAGCTTCACATTCCCCCCCCCCCCCCCCCCCCGAGAGCTGCTTCGTTCAACCATGATGGACTCGTGGAATCAACCCCAAGCAGCGTGTGATTAATTTAGAAGCCACCGGACGAGATGTCATCCTCTCTCCCTTTGTCCCATCACTCATATGACGCCACACTGGATGTTAATCACTTCTTACATCTGTCTCACTTTGACCCCCGCAGATGGTCAAAAAAAAAAAAAAAACCCCAATCAGAACCTCTGTGAGTGGTGGTTCTACTTCCTTTTGTGTCATTGCCAACGAGATGTGTAGATGTTGCGGAGGGCGGACGGGGAGTGAGTTCTGTGACGGTGCCAGTAGGGATGAAGATTAATGACAGCGCCGGGCCTGTGTCTCCGCTTTAATAATGCTTATTCATCACTGTCGCACGCACGCTGACGGCCCCGCACTCTGCAAACACACATCCACAAAAAAAACGAGCTAAACGCGTAATCCCCCGCACGCTTACTTCATAACCTGAATTCTTCTTTCCACTTCATATCTGCTCAGATAGTTTATGCATATATTTGTGTGTGTGTGTGTTTTGCAGTAACCTGACGTGTAATGTCTCCAACTGTATTTGCGCTCCTGAAAGTATTTCCTCGTGTCTCATTGATCCGGGGGTTTAGGAAGATTTGCATACAATTCCACCAAAAAACAAGCTTATCACAGGGGACTCGAGGAGCATGTGTAAACATCTTTTATGTGATTTGAAAGCCCGGTGAGCGCCCCGTACGCCTCTCTGAAGAGATGAAAGGAGTTCTAGAAATGAAGAGAAAGAGGGGGAAAAAAAATAAGCAACCTTTGGCCTTTTGCTTCTGTGCGAATGAAAGCCATTTTGTCTTCAGTGTTTCTGCTCTCCTCCTTCTGCCCCTCTCTCGCTGAGTGAGTGAGTGTGTGTGTGTGTTGCCCTCTTTCTCTCTCCCCGTCCACTTTTGTTGCGCGGCTAGTTCTCCTGCTAATGGAAAAATAAAGACTGGAGAGTGGCCAAGATAGGGCTTCCAAATGAAAAACATGGAGTCAGTGACCTGAGGCCGAGGCCCGTCCATCTCCAGCCCCAGAGCCTTGAATCTTCTCCTCTGCTTCCCCTGATGTCCACGAGCTTCATAATATACTTGTTAAAGAGATGTTTGGAAAAAGGGGTTAGAGGTGTTTCAGGGCCTTTTTTTCTCCGCCTGTAGAAAACTTTTTTATTTGAATCATTCTAAAAACCTAAAACAAACTCAGCCTGTGATTTATAATGTGACAGGAGCTTTGCAGCTTCTTCCTGCTGCCTCCTTTATCTTTTCTTCTGTTCTCTGCCGGGATCGACTCGCGTCACTCTTATCTCTTTGAAAAAGTAGCTTTTATCAGTTTACCCAAAGTTTTGAAAAGATAGGAGGCTGAATAAAATTACTGTGGAGCCGCTGAGATTTCAATCAATGGGAGTGCACTGCATTGTTGTAAAAACGTTGTGCTGCTCACTTGGCAGAATGATCGATTTCTCAGTATCGGCAGTAAATCTGCAAACGTATCTCAGGTTGAGAGATGATACCAGAGTGTGGCTTCACTGACGCTATAATGTGTCTCTTAAACGTGATATGCAAAATCTGCCATTTGCAGTCAAGGCGGAGAAAAACCTTTATCTGCAGCGACATGTTTTTCTGATAATATTCCCCTGATTAAAGCAGCCTCACATGCAGAAACAGTGGACTCTATTTCCTCTGCTATCCTCTTCAGCATCTTTGTCCGTGCAGCCTCCAGTGTTTTTTCCTCCAAACATTGTCCAGAGTTGGCCACTAGTCACGGCATGTAATGGCTGAGAGGGGTTAGCCTGCGCTCAGCCCACACATGGAGCTTATCTCGGACTGCAGAGACCCGTTGAAACAAAAGGCTAAATAAAGAATTTGGCGCTAGCAGGACAGCGGCTAACGATTCTCCCACAAGCATACACGCTTTTTCCAAGATAGCCTCTTTCAATCACATACTGTATGCTATGCTTCATGTCCTCATGTGGCTCCGTGGATTAAAAAATGGGCCCGAAACACTGCAGTCAGTTTTTGTAGCATCGAGAAAAATCAGCCTTCTCCACCAACTGGGGTAAAAAATAGACTGGAAATGGCTCCATGTCTAAAACTAAAGTTTATATTTAAAAACCTTTACTTAAAGGAATACTTCACCCATTTGCATTAATCTTTGTATAATTAGAAACCTGGTAGTGTTTTTGAATGGTCGTGCATCCCGCCCTCATTTTCCCCTGAGATGGGAAATCTTTGTATTTCTGAGTCTGAAAAGGAGCTTCCAGTGACGCAAAAATCGTAATTTTGCGTCACTGGAAGCTGTTCACCACCTCATGCTACACACTGTGTGTGTTTTGTTAATCACAATAACTCTTTCCTGTGTAGTTACTGTGTCATTTTCCATTATTGTATTTTTTTTATTTAACTGATGTAAACATGTTTGATTTTTAACTTCTATTTTTATTTTTAATAATTATATTCCCGTCTCCTGTTTTCTTGAGCTGCTGTAATGCAAAAATTTCCCCCACGGGGGATCAACAAAGTTTATCTTTATCTTATCTTTATCTTTATTGCGGTTAGCCGTGTGAAACTACAACGCTAGTTCCTCATGTTTTCGACCACTGAAGCTACAGACCAATCACAGTACACCACTATATATGTCCAATAGACTTTGGGCAACCACTCAAGTTTGGAAATCCAGTCAGCCATCTTTTCTAGCCTCTACCCTGTTTGGGGGGCGGGGCTAAAGCAAACTTCAATATGAGACCAAATTTTGAAATGGTGGGGCAAAGTTGTTCCTCCGCTGAGCTGACAGTGGAGGTAGTAACAGAGGTGAAAATGGTTTCTGTGTAAACATCAGAGTCGGCTATGTGATCCGCATCCCTGTAACGCTGTGTAAAGTCACACATGGAGACACAAATATAACCGCAATGTTCGGCTCAGTTTGAGAAAGCGGGGTAATGGTGAAGCTTTGCTGTGGCTATATTGCAACAAAAAAAAATGACGGTGTAAAAAAAGAAAAAGGCCTACAGACTATCCAACATGGTAACTGCAGCCATCTGTGATAAACAGTAGAAACAATGAGCCGATGCACATTTTGACAAACCGTCCCTGCTGTGGATTTCATGATGTGTTTGTGTGTGCTCTTCTGTGCAGAGAGCTTCATTTGGGGATGCGACCAATTACACAGACACCTTTCATGGGAGGACACAAATAATCAGCGCTGCATATTTAAATTGGATAATATCCTCCTTCACGTGTAATACAGTCGATAACAAGCCTTTTAAAGAGATCTTTACACTGAGGTATACTATTACACATGCTAAACATACCTCCTACCACACTCCTCTCATAATGACTCTAATTACCCTTTAAGGTTCAATTGCAAACATGCTGCCCCCATTTGCATGTAAGTAAGTCGTATGGATTTTTTTTGCAGGGTATGTGTGGGGGGGTGTTAGTAGATTTCCCCCCCCCTTCATTTAACCTCATGTTTAACACAGGACGCTTTACAAATGGGTGTTCAGTTCCTCCCTCCGACCTGCCGCCCGTGCCGTCAGCAGAAACAATTAAAGCGTCCTGTGGTCAGACATGATAGTCAAACGGCTAATTACATTGTCTCTTTCTCCTGCCAGCATTCAGCCGCACGGCCAACGGTCGGACAATAAAAACCAGCCAACCAGTTCACCAAAGCTGTCCTGAGGAAATTATGTTGTCGGGATTTTGTTTTCAGTGTGCGTTTGTGTGTGTGTGTGTGTGTGTGTGTGTGTGTGTGTGTGTGTCTACTGTGTGTGTGTGTGTGTGTGTGTGTGTGTGTCTACTGTGTGTGTTGGGACCAAAGATTAGCTGCATTCATGTCAAACATTAAAAGCTCCTTGATGACATTTTTAATATTTTTTCTTGTGTAAAAATCTAATTTCCTCCTTCTTTGGATTTGATTTGTCAGCCACAGTCTCTCTCTCTCTCTCTCTCTCTCTCTCTCTCTCTCTCTCTCTCTCTCTCTTGCTCTCTCTCTCTCTCTCTCTCACACACACATTCATGAGATACTCACACACAGTGCCAAGAAGGGAATTCCTGTGTGACTGTGCTTTGGTAGTCTCTTTATACTTCCTTTTTTCTTCTCATGTCTCGCCTAATAAACGAAGCTGCCAACCACCCAGCGTCTTGCAAAGAGTCTTTTTCTGAGTTTATTTTCCATTTATGCAGCTCGGGGTCCTTTGGGATATTACATATAAATATGTGTTGCTGAAATACTGAGACATGACATGAGGAAAACACTGGTTGAACGTAAATGCTGCTTCTTTTGCATTTTGCATTAATTTTATTTGAGATGATGAAACCCAGGAGAGCAGGTTGAATCTTATATGAGAAGACTCATATTTCTTTTTGAACAGTCACAGGTTTCATCATTTGCTTTGGTCACTTGATTTCACAGCTTTGAGTCAGGTCAACAAGTCCACGTTAAAAGAACAATATTATGTTTCCTGACCTCTAGATTGGACATGAACTCTGCCTCAAAAGCTTAAAGAAGACATGTTTAAACTTGTAAATGAAGCATGCATAACAAAGAAATACACAAGGATAATTCATTGTTGTCATTTTTATCTGTTATACTGACTGACTTAGGGCGCACAAACACTAGGCAAAGACCACCCCAAAGTCCAGTTCATTTGACTAGCGTGAGTGGTCCGATCCGTGCTCGAGCATGGTTCACTTCCTTGGCCCTGGCACAGTTGGAAGAGGTGTGCTTCGGCACGGTACTGTTGCTCATAAACAACGTGGACATGAAGTATAATCGTGCCCAGCCTTTCCATTATTTCAAAATCCCGGAGTGTCATGGCTGTATCTGACTGAAATGATTCAAAATAAGTCAGTATAGCAGCTTTCATGTTCTCTGTGTTGTTAATATTTTTTAATTTTGAGTCCCCTTGTCTTTAAAACTGAGCACGCGTCATGATCACGTAAAGTCATGCATGTGTTGCATGACGCTAAGGTAACCATGCTCAGGCCCGGTTAGTCCTGGAGCAGTGTGAGTGCAGGTCAGCAGGGGAATGGAGAGGGGGGATGTTAATCATGCTTAAGCAAGGTACGGGTCTAGTGTGAGAGCGCCCTTACTGAGCTAAATGCTAAACAATTAGCACAAGGCAATCATTGGTGATGACATGGAGACATTTTTATATTTAATCACCTTTCAGACAGAAAGACATTCAAAGTACTAAAGGAAGGCACAGAAGTATGTCAATAAATTACAGAAGCCCTAAGAGGACATACGAACATACATTTTATTTTATTCCCTTTAACCGTGATAACAAGTCATATCCAGTCGTTCTCGAGAAAACAACCGCAACGATTTCATTTCTCATCATCTTCAGAAAATGACTGAATTAACTCTTTATTACAGGAAAGCCAGAGTCGTTATCCTGAGTAAACAAGATAAATAAGTGGAGATCTGGAGTAAACAACTCAGCTATGAAAATAAATCACTTTTAAAGATCATTTAAAAAAAAAAAAATATATATATATCTAAACGTTATGGCCCCAGGTTTCATATGCCGATTGTTTCAGTGTTCCGCTTTATTGTTGAGCAGAATTTTGCCTTAAAAAAAAAAAAAAAAGTCAGGAAATAGGTTCTTACAGGGGATCTATATTTCTCTATCCAAATCAGCCGAGGAGGAACTCTTTCTCACCTTTTTTGTCTTCCTGGAAAAGAGAATCTGCTATAAATGTCTTCCCCTGGATGGATTTTCTGTTGAGGCTTGATCTTATCTGAGCTCCAGACTCCACAGATTGTGACTCGATGTTTTCCTCTGACCTTTTTCTGAAGCTCTTTAATGACACCGAGCTCCAAATCCTGCTGCGTATGGATCTCCCTCAACAAGTGAATGTTTTGCACCGCTTTGACATTTAACCTTTGCTTACATCTGCTCGAGTGCAGCCGCTGCCAAATCTGCTGATATAATTGATTTTTGTGTCACGTGCAGCTGTATGTCGACTCCAGGTCGTTAAGAGATCCCTCTGAAAAGACCTTGTTTACCGCTTCTCTTAGTGTGTGTTTAAGGGTCTCCTGAAGTTTGTGGCTTTTTATGCTTCTGTTCCCAAAGTTTGCTGACTGTGCCGGTATGATTTATCCCTGAAGGTGTGAGGCATGCAGCTGGGTTTGCTGTGTCAGCTGATTATGCAAGTTGCACAAAATATAGTTGGTATGCTTAGACTGTCATAATCTACTGCATTCCTCGTCAATATATTTACACAGAATATATCCAGCGGTTTTTTTAAGTGTGCAGGAAGAAAATATTCTACAGCCTTTGAGTCTGTAATTCAAGCCTCAACACATTTGAACTCTTTGTCAGACATTCTGGCGGTGGCTATCACTCATCCTACACCTATAAAAAGAAATTCAAGTAGCGTACATTGAAATAAAAACAAATTAGTTTAGACTTTTTTTGCCATCAAAATCACCTTCAATGGATTTTCATTCATATTACTTTTTTCAAGAACTTAGATCCTTGGCTTAAGAGATGGGTAAGGCATCTTACTAAGCATTGACTAGTAACAATTGTAAGCAGTCGCTATGGTAACACCATTAGGCATCTAAGACTAAAAAAAGACACGTTTTGGTATTATTTTAAGCTGTTCAGAGTGCTAGCTGAGTAGCTAGCAACTATCTAGTGAACACACCAATATTAATTTACCCAGAATGTTTCCAACAGAATTTGTCCAGAATATCAAATCCCCAACAACTTTATCTTGAAAGCCAATGTGGGTTGCAGTTCAAGGATTCTTTCTCTTCGCATTTCTGCTATCTGTATGAAATCTCAGAAGAAGTTCTGCACAATTGTTGGTGTATCTTCTTGTACCCATTTATCAAATATCCATGTTTTATAACGACCTGCACTTTGGCATCTCATAAACATGCACATTGTAGCATGTGCTTCATGGCTACATTTAGAGCATAAACTGTAAATAAACATGGACGAAGCCTCAGTGTCGTCACCCATTGAGAACTGAAGGGGACTCTTGAAGCCCCACAATGGCGGTCACCATATTGGAAACTATGTCTGTCTCAAACTATCTTTCAGTCAACCGAACAATGGGCAAAGAGCTGAAGCTGAGGCGGGTCTTAAGCCTCCTGACAAACGGCTTTAATGTGACCGCCTGTCACAGGTTGATGGCGGCTTATTGGGACTAACATTAATCTGTCTTAAAATCAAAATAGATGAATGTAAAAAAAATACAGCCCTGTACAATGTGTGCTAATAGAGAGATGAGCTAATCAGACCAATTAAATTTTTTTAACCCAGGCTGTAAATGTGTTTATTTCTGCTGTGAAAAAATGTTTTTTTGAATGGGTGTCTATGTGTCTTCCGGGGCTTCTGCAGCCAGCCTCAAGTGGACACTTGAGGAACTGCAGTTTTTGACATTTCCGCATTAGCTTCTCCAGAGGTTGCCGCTTGGTTTTAAAGTGACTTTTCAAATTCTGTCTTCTTCTCAAACAAGAGTTAGGTTGGTTTTAAGGTATCGTCTTGGATCAGGTTTATTTTTCACCAGTTTTGTTTCGTCAGTAATATCTATGCTGGAAAGGTTTAGTTGAGCTATTGTCTCTCAAGGGATCTCAGGTGGCAAAATCCTGGTTGTCTGACCCAACATTTCCACAAACCTTTTTTCTACTACATCATTTGAATCCCGAGTGCTAGATTGCCAAAGGTTTTGGCTTACATAAAGGGTTTAAATCCCTCTGCTGTCAGCCTATCTCCCCCTTATGTAAGACCCTGCATATAGGCTCAGGGTTGTGTTGGATGCAAACAGATGCATTACTTTTTTCAAGGTGTAAATAAATGCTGTGACTGAGAGCAGTGTGATCGTAAGTTAGTTATTGGCTATTTGAATCAGTCGTGTAGCATCCCCTATTCACACCTTGGAATCTTAATGTAGCTCATGAGTTAGCATTTGCTTTTTGAGCATCTTTTAAGGACTCGTGAGAAGCTTTTTAGCACTTCATTTCTTTGAATATTGGGACTGATGTATGCCCTGATGCAACCTGGGTAAACGCAGGCTGAAAGCAATAAATGAAAATGTGCATTAAAATTGACAGCAGTGTTGTTCCAGTGCACTGCAGACATCACACCTTCTGTTCACTCTCAGCTCATTTTCTTTTTATTTCACTTTTGTTATCGTGTTTTGAAGCGAGGCTGTTTGACATGCATTAGATGGCTCCGTGCGTTTACGCTCTATCAAAATAAAAGCCCAGGCCCATCTATCCACAAATGCTGCCGTTATGGATATAATCTAGATAGATCTGTCTGCCTCAGTTGGTATGAATTGGAGCAATTTTCTGATCCTGCCATTTCAGAAGCTGGCAGCATGCCCAAGTGATTTTTCTGTCTTTTTTAGAGACAAGTTTACTGCAATCTCTTGGCACAAAGTTTAAACTGTCATATGCACTATGATGTAAGGGATGGGAAAAACGAGTGATGGTACAGAGAAGTTAACAGCATGATGCAGATCTTAGTGGGGAATAAATCTCAGTCAGAATCCCCCAGACTATATACTTACTGATGTTTCCATGCAACTGGCTAAAACAAAGTAATTACAAGATAAGACATAAGGCTTATTATACGTAAAAAAAAAACTACCCATGCTGGAATTGAGCTCACCTAAGGATATGAACTTACATGATAATTGACAATAATCATGTATAAGTTCTTTATCTGACATGACACGGATACATGCATGCTCACATAACATGTCATTTCACAGTTTAACTGAATTGGCCAATCAGAAATCAGCGTTTGGAAAGGACCAGTTGTAAAATGTGCAGTGCATCTGATGTAATGCCATATATAAGGCCATGACACTTAATCATGGATTCAATCTCGTGCATTTTTCATGATTTAATCACATTACAGGCAGTAAAATTAAAATAATAATAACAGCTATGAAGAGTCTTGTTTTATGACCGCAGCACTAAACCCCCCCGAGATCCCAGATGGCCTCTGTGGATCCATCTCCTCAGTGTTCTCCGTCTTCCTGCCTCTGTGTTCAACCCTCTCTTATTTCTATTAAATGCTTCAATGGGAGTTACAAGGCACTCAATCATTTCCTTCCTGTGTGATCGAAGCCGATGGTGGAAAAAGAAGAGGAGCCTTTATTGTGCTGGGACTCTGGGGGTGAAGGAGGCAGGCCCCTGGGGGGTCAGTAGAAAGCTCACACTGATATTACATCATGTTTGTCTAGGAGGGAGGGGGGGGGGGGGGTACGCACTCCTTCTTAGCCATATGTGCTTCTGTCCTGCAGGACGACTTTGATCTTGACGGCCATGCTGCTTCCTCCGGGGTCACAAACGAGTGAAGGCCATAACTTCTCGCAGATTAAAGCTGCTAAAGCCCCTTCACCAGAGATGCTGTCGGCTGCCCTTTGACATTTGACCTGTCCCGCGAAAAGCTGAAAAGTAAAAAAAATAATATAAATCCTCCATTAACCGTAGCTGAAGAGGGACAATCAGCAGCATGGCTTTGAGGCATGGGGTGATATGAAAGTATCAAGCCAGCGTGAGACCACTTTCTGTTTTTATCCCTCACTTTCACCTTTTCTCTGACCATTTCTCGCTGTCGAGGTGATGTTGCCGGGCAACAGCCAAAAGGAAATAGGATTCGGCATGGCAAGGTCAAGACTGAATGCCTCGCATGTCTGTTTCTTCCTCATGCACACACACACACCAACACACACACACCAACACACCCAGAGTGCTGGCAGCGAACCTTGAGTTAGAGGCTGCAAATCCCCTGAAATCCTCCTTGACTTTTTATTTTCGTCTGATTCCGAGAACCCCGACTCTTTGCCCTGCCTTTATCCGTCTCAGACATTGCATTTCTCCAGCCTCTTGTAATAAAGCATGGGGGCTGAGGAGGAGGGGGTTGTGGGGGGGGTGTATTTCTGGATGTGCCAGGGGATCATCTTGCTTTCCCCCCCTTGGGTCGGCGTGGAGGGATTACCGTGGTGACCTTGAGTGGTCGGGGGGGTCACAGAGGCAATCACTCTGTCGTTTGGTCATTACCCAGTTAGGCTTTGATGGCGGTGAGAGTAAAAATAGGAAAGTGCTAAGATGGTTTATGGAGGTCACTGGGAAGTAGTCTGTCGAGTATGAATATAAGAAAAATTAAATGTTATTGCTTGTGGATGTTGCTCTCGACAATTTTATAAGCTTGGGTTTTTATCACTGTCTGCTGGGTGAATATTTTTGATAACGTTTCATATGCATGGAATTTATCTCAGTCTTTTCTGCTTTTTGACTTAATACTGAGCATATATATATATATATATATATATATATATTGTATATATGTGGTGTAAACAGTTGATTGATTTGATTTTTGCTGATTGTTTTATTTCTGACAGTTTAGTTGGTGATGTTTCCTTTCCTGTTTTTTTTTATTTCAATGACGCTTAAGAATACAGATGCTAAAAAAGTTCAAATTTAAAAATCTGACATCCTGACTTTTCATGTATTTGGGTTGCCGTAGCTTTTATCATTTTTTTAATTATCAATTTGATGATTTATTTCATTGTAACAAACCCCTTCTATATTTCTTTACACATCATATCCCTTTGCAACAACAGCAGACTCATATAAATGATGAAATATTGAAGCAAAATCAATCTTTATTAGTACATCGACAACTCATAACAAATGGTGTCTCAAGACACTTAACAAACAGAGCAGGTGTAGACCTTACTCGTTGTTTTATTATCTACAAAGACCCAGCTTTAATCCATCATGAGCGCAGCACTAAGCAACATTTAGAAAAGTTAGAGTGGCAAGAAAAAAACTTAATTTAAGACGCAGAAACCTCGAGCAGAACCAGACTCATGATGAACAGACATCTGATGAAACTGTGTTGGGCGAGTGGGAGAGAGGGAGAAGGATAGAGACAAACAGAGCAACAAGAACAACAATGAATAAATAGATTTATGGCTACAATGTTAGTAATAATGGTAACAGTATGTGTAGCATTAACAATAACAGCTGAAGGTGATAATAGCCTGATCAGTCTGATAATAAAATAAGCGACTGTACTGATGATGAAACACGGAGGACTCTCTTAGATCTACATTGATATTAATATTTAAAGATAATAGATGTAAGGGTGATATTATAGTTAGAGTTAGGGGGGTCTACAGCAGAAGGCCGGCCACACCAACGATCCAGAGGAACCTGCGAGACGAGAGAGCTCAGGAGTTTCCAGATTGAGACGTGGATAGTAACTGACATGGTACATGAAGATTTACAGACTGTGACATGCAGTAATATGATGAGAATGCAGAGTGAGAGAGAGAGGAGCTCAATGTGCCATGCAGCCCCCCGACAGTCTAAGCCAATAACTAAGAGTCGGTCCACAATGGCACGGGTTATCTTCCAAAATCAGATCTAAAGCAAATCTAATGGTAAGGTAGGTAAAAAAAATCCAGTTGGGCACAAACTCGTAAAGTTGGCTTAAAGCAAACTAGTTCTTCACTCGTTGACAAAAATCATTTCAAACAGTTTCATTCTTCACTCCTCCACAGTACGCTGCTCCAGGTGAGCAGAGATTGAGTTCAATTTTGTTCAAAGAAAGATCAAAAAAGACCCAAAGCTGTTGATGAGGAACAAGCCTGTGTGTGTGACATTTCAGCTTTCCACAGGTCGACTCTTTCAACTTTGTGCCGTCGAGTTTTTTCCCCCATAGCTGGTATTTAATTTATCTTTCAGGTATGCAGGGAGAGGAGGGGAGCAGAGCAGGGGTGCGGGGTGGTGGTGGAGCAGGGAGGCCTCATGGGCATTAGGCAGGAGGGTAAACAAGCTTCAAAGCCCCAGCAGAAGCCTCAGACTTGACCCAGGGTGAAGCACGACTCATTAGTTACATGCCAGGCAGCATCTGGAGTAATCACACTGAACACCATGGACTGTATCACTCTGAACTCCACACAAACTGAGTGGAAGCGGTGTGCTAACAGGGCGTGCTGTTCAGGGATAATGGGCTTTTTATGGATACAAAAAAAAAATTGCATACTGATTTTCCACCGTGCTAACGAATTAATTTGCAGAGAAAATGGAAGAAATTAACCTGTTAACAGAAGAAAAACCAGCGTGGTTATCCTCAGATAATGAGATGATTAAGTTCAGATCTCAAGAAAACAACTTCATTAACAGAGTTAAGTATTGATGCATGTCCACTTCTTCTGTAGTCACCAAGAGCTTTTCCTACAATATGATAACAAAGCATTTCTCAGATTTCAAGAGTCATATTTGAAAGCAGCTGCATTACATTTCGGTTTAATCGAGGACATTTGCTTTCCAGGAACAACCTCTGAACTCTACAAAGATCAGATAAACCCCGGTTGTACAGTGCACCCGAGGCTCTTCCACAGATATCCATCGGGTTTACCCCGCTTATCATCAGAGGAAATCATTTATTTATTACAGGCGGAGAACGCTGTCCTTGTCAAAGTGCACCAACCCGTACCCCGCTATCACTTCGATCATGTCATGACAAAATACAGCGATGAAAACCTTCAAAAAACAGTGTTGTCGCGTGCCCGCCTCCCGCCATAGACCCTCACAGCTGAGGCTATCATTCCCCTCCGACGGCCTCTCTGGTTTTCTGATGATGGATAACCGGGCAGCAGATGTTTCAGGAAGTAGCCCATTGATAACCGTCCCACAGGAGCCTCCTGATTGGGGTTCACCATCCCTCCCCCTTTGCACCACCAGCACATCCATCACTCTCTGAAATTGGAGGCTGCTCTTGAGTGTCAGCGACCAAGTGTTGATGGAATAGGTGCTGATGAGATGCACTGATTTGAGTGCTTTGTGATTTCCTAACAGGGTGCAGAGATGCACAGTTTAGACTTGGGGCATTTGTGAATGCTTTGGGGGGGGGGGGGGGGGGGGGGGGGGGGATACCGGATACATCCTTACAGGACACAACACCTGATGACTGTGTGCACCGGATGTGCTGCTCATTCAAAATGCACGACACTGAAGTGCTCTCCTGGAGGCTGAAATGATGCAGACGTAGGGAAAATGGGGAAAAAGGAGAATCCTGATAATGTTGAGTGCACCGCGGCCAGCGCTTGGAGTTGCATTGAAGACAAATAATGATATGTTTTGTGATGGATTGCTCCAGGCTAGGCAGTAACTCTTTTGTGCAAGACTGCTGCGGCTGATAATTTACCAGAAAGGAAAAGTTTCTAACACATCTTATAGTTCGGTGTGGACCTAAGTTTTGAACAAAGACAGAAAAAATAATAATTCCCAAGCAGTGGCGCCGGCAGGATAGAATTCCATAATACGCACAAGGATCAAGGGATCCCCTCTGTGTGAGCTTAGAGATTAAATTAAACCTACTGTAACCCTGATCATAATGCTGGGGGTGAATGTGGTCCCTCATTTTTTCCTCACTCCTCTCAACTCACGATTTTTACTTCAACACTGCGCTGAATCGCCATTTTTATTAGGGTTGAGTGGTTGCAAAACCTCCGGAATATGACTAAAAATAGGGGCGCCAAGTCTTACCGGGACCATGTGGCTTAGCCTGTGTGTATGTCATGGAGCTTTGAGCAGTTTAACCAAAGAGCTGTATTCCCCTTCCAGGGTTTTAGGTCATTATATATGTTTTAGTCAACAGCTCAGATAAATCTTGTGACCCTTGAGGGGGTGTCTTGACTGACCGCTAATCTAATCCAAAACCCATGTGAGAAAAATCCTTTTGTAAAGCCTGTAATGTCCTGTTTTTGTCAGAGGTGCTGATTCAACTATGAGCTCATCTTTGAAACCCGAGGCAGCGACAGAGCTAGACTTCCCTGACTGGGTTGGCTGAACCGGGGTTCTGACTTATGAAGGGAGGGGCATGAAGTTTAATACGGACACACAGATGGATGAGAGGCATTATATACCCTATATCTGCACGTACCATATCTTTGTTAAACGTACAATATGTAGAATTCTATTACAATGTTTAAACTAAAATAGAACTAAACCTATGATATATATATATTTTTTATTGACTACTTCCATTACCCCAAATATTTCCAACAGTTATCAAAGCCAGAGAAATCCATAACTTTATAGATGTAACAGGACGTGACTTGTCTTTGCTGCCGCCATGTTTAACATGTTTATCGTTGCCGTGGAAACACCGGATGTTACATCAAAGACCGCTACAAAAGGAAGTGTGAGCTGCTACTGAAAACTGCCGTACTGTTGCTCTAGCTGCTGCTGTGATAAAAACGTCATGTAAATTATACTTGGATACATCGTCGGTGAACATATTCTCTTCCTTAGGTTGGGTTTTGCCCTTTCGTCTTTACTACGGTCAACGCGGAGTTTGTTTCCATCGGGTTGGGGCAGGGGGATTGGAGTAGCAGAGAGAACTCCCATGATTCCCTGCCAGCCTCAACAGCCCCAGCCTTAAACTTTAACAGTCACAAAACAGAGTGGGAATGTATATTTTCTAATCTTAATTCTTTAAGGGCTAAAAAAAGAAGCTGTCTCTCAGAAATACCAATTAGGAAGGAAAAGCGTTAAAGGAAGCCACCAGCATCTTCAACACAGCCCCCGGGTAGGTCAGTCTGATTTCAGGGAGGGCATGGACACTGTCTGGATCTGCCCCTGGCCCTCGGCTGTCCTGGTGCATTGTCCACATGAAGCGGCCCACTGTTAGAGTAAAATGCGACCTGCCTGGCATTGCTTAGAAGAACACCATACACTGCAGTGTCAAGACATAAGGGACCCAAACTGAGAAACTCCTTGAAAGAAGCAGTTTCAAAAGAGTCTAACCAGGTAGATGAAGTCGCCTCTCTAAGCAGACAAAGAGATCTGCCCTTGGTGTGCTGCTGTTGTCTGTATTCTCCGCCGCAGTGTTGCTCTCCGGGAGTCTGTTGGGCGGGTTGTAAAAAAGCATTCAGCTCTAAAGGATTTGAGAAACAGTGCAATCGTCCTGAATTTAAATGGGTGCAGGGCCCTGCGTACAGATGGCCGCGTACACAGCCAGATAGGGCGTTCAATAGTTCAGAACCCGCTCTTTTTTTTTCTCTCTCTCTCTCTCTAATCACACCCTCTCTTTTTCTCATTGCTGTCTACAGCACTCTCTTTATCACTCGGCTTCTTTACACACCTTGTACATGTGCACTCACAAACACACATCCAGGAGCACACACTGTTTTTACTCTTTTATTCGTCTTCCCCCCCCCCCCCCCTTCCTATTTCCCAGCTCTAAAGAACGAGATAAAGAAATCGTTTTTCTTTCCATGCCAATCAGGTTAGCACAATTACACAAACCAGCAAGCACCGCTTCTCTCTCCAACATGGCCTCTCTTTCACTCCCATCCTTCTTCTCCAACTTTTGGGAAATGAGATAAAGTAATCACTTTTTGAGGTTGGTGCGATGTAACAAACTAGCAGAAACACACCACCAAATGACTCGTCTTATCACCCTCAGCCTCGTGTTTGTTCTTCTAACTCAAACGCACGCCGCCTCTAAACATTACCTCAAACATTTACCTTCTTTGCAACACACAAGCTGTGGAAATAAATCAGTCCAGACATCCACGTTTCACCTGACAAAGTCTGGCATCATGAGAGAGCGCTGTCGCCGCAGCAACCACAGTGATAGATTAACACCAAAGTAGCAGATTCAAACAAATGGAGCCCGGTGAAGGCTTCCAGACATCTCAGATCTCATCTGATGTAACGGGCCACCGGGGGAACCAGATGCTGGGAATATATAAAAATGTGCTGTTTGAGGAGGCGGTTTTCACTTCTGGCTACGGTGCAGTGTTGCAACATTTTTCAAGGCCAGCGTCATGCTCGCTGAGTTGTGTGTTATTTTGTGTCAACCTGATATCCATGAAACTGGGAGCTAAAGGGTATCACCAGCTCGCCTCTTGTTATCACAAGAGTGAAACATTAATTTAGGTATAAACAAAGCGTTCTCTGGAACAGGCGCACTTTGCATCATGGGGGGAGGGGGGGGAGGGGGGGGGGTCTCTTTAAAGGCTTTATATGTGATTTTTCACACTTAAATGTAATAGAAATCAAGTATATCCTCTGAAAATAACTCTGTGAGTCATGACTGTCTACAATGGGTGTAACACCCGAGTCCCACTGTCTGTGATGTTTTCAGAGTTTTCAGAGTTCTATCTTCACTTTGTTTACATCGCCAGGACGGCCGGCTGACTCCTCCCCTCGTGTATAAAAGTTGTTTAATTGAGGGACTAGAGAAAAGAAGAATAACATACTGTACTCACTGCTTAACTGTGTTTCTAGATCACGCTCATTTCAGGTAAATTTACATGCAGTGTGAAGATACGAGCATAATAAAGATCGCTAGCATTAGCATGCTAACACAACAATGCAGCGCGAGTTGTTTTGGTTTCATGCTGGAGCTCAAGGGCGACATCTGCTGGATCAAAAAAAAAAATCACATATAAAGTCTTTAAGGCAACAAAAGTCCAGTTTTGAATGATGTCAAACATAATGTTAAAGTATCAACAATGACATGATTGCGTTTCTTTTCTCATATAAGAAATAAACCCAAAGAAATCAAAATCCATTTCTTTTAATACATCTTTGAAACACAATCTATGTGTGTAGGACAACTACAGTATGGCAAGGCTAAGGTCAAGGAAAGATATATAAAAATAGTTTGCCACCAGATAGCCCAGCAGTTATATTGTGCGCCCCATGTAAAGAGTCCTTGTCGTAATGTCTGTGTGTTTAAATCCGACCTCGGCCCTTTGCTTTGATGGACGTCATCCCTCACTCTCTCCTCCCAACGTTTCCTGTGCCTCTTCAGCTGTCCTAACCAATGAGGCAAAAATGGCCCAAAAAACATCTTAACAAATAGTTCAGGGTGAAGAAACCTGAAGCGACTGTGTGGTTTGTAGAGTAATCTTACGATTTATGGCGAATGAATATTTGAGTGAAAAATCCACAAATTTGAGTTAAGCAGGTTAAGAATCTGAACCTTGATCGACGTGTTGAAACTAACGCACGAATGCAAAAAGAGGAGGTGCTCTAGGAACTACACGGTGCCAGACCGCCCCTCTGGCATTTTCGATGGCCATGTCCGACCCATGTATTTGAAACACAAGAACATTCCAGTAAAAGGTCATTTAATGATGACTTTTCAGACCATGAGCTATTGCACTGGAATTATATTGCAGTTTCCTCGAGTTCAATCTGACAAGAATGACAGGTAGGGGACCTTTAACTCAACCAAATGATTGCCCCGGATATGGAAAATGTTGAGTTCTTCATTGTGGACCAAGACAAGTTAGCCAACACACCGGTGAAAGAATGTAGCTGTAAGCTTTTTAGACCACGTCATCATGTGGCTTCAACAACACGACCACGAGCGGTAAAGGCTTATCAGCATTTTAAGATCTAACATCTTAAGACAGTGCAGTTGCACACAAAGACCTTTGGTGGGCGCCAAAGCACAGATTGTTGCTTTAATACCGGGGGGGGGGGGGGGGTAAAAAGCATGACAATCAAAATCAGGTAATGAGACGTTTTTGCACATTTGAATTAATGAGATAAGAGTTGAAAGAACAAATTCCAAACTTAAAAGATAAATGAGAAAAGATCTTCAGTGTTGACCTTTTGATATTAACTGTGTATCTTTTTTTGGAAAACAGGAAGTTCATATTAAGTATCTGTAAAATACAGTACATATAAAGTACATAGCTGCTATATGCACTGATACAAAGGCCTACAGTTTGTTAATAAATGTTCCACAGTACATTTGACTCCCTGTTTTTTGACCTCTGATTTTCATCACCTCTGCACACAAGGATTCTGTGCAAACCAGTAGTTTGATTCTCTTCTTTGTCTCTCCTGCTGCAGTGCTCACGGTGGTCCATGCATCTGTTTGCTTTCTTGTCTGGCGTGAAGGGGTAGACATTTAATCCAAACAAGTTAATTAGCAGGGAGATAGCATCGGCGCAGCAAACGAGGATAATGAAATAAACACTGTCCTAAAAGAAGAGATTAGCAATTAAGCTATTGGAGCGCACAGTCATTCATGTTCCATTGTGCTGCCTTTTAATGTGGCACACAGTAATGAACACCGCTGCCTTTATATCTTTGTTGCTATGTGTAGAAGTAAGTGTGAACGTGTGCTGTTGGGTAATAATAACAACCAGCTTTTGCACATTTGTTTACCATCCTTTTGTTTACTGAAGGACAGTATGGCTATCTTCTTTTAGCAGCTACAGCTCTGACAGTCTGTGTACTAACTCTTCCACACTTCCTGGATATGAGATGATGTGTTTGTATTACACACAGAGGGAGAGTTATGGATGATCTTATTGAGTTTATTGTCCCGCTCGGTACACTGTTGATAAACGTGGCTGATTTAAATAAATGGACGTTTTCGAGAGGAAGTTTGCGACTGTGTTTATTGGACTGATTAAAGGCACAAAGGGTGCTTAAAAATGCTGTGTGTGCAAGTGTATATAAACAGTCTACTTTTTTTCTCTGCACACATCCATGTGTGTGTGTGTGTGTGTGTGTGTGTGAGGTCCCTGCAAATTCCCATTGTATACACAAACCTCTGTTACACATTCCTCATATCTTTTGCGAAACCAAGACAAAGTTCAAGTTTTGTGTGTATAGTGTATAACGTCCCTGCACTGTACACACACACACACACACAGGAAATACACACTGCCCTCAGCTGCTTTTGTGTGTGTCTGTGTCTGTGTGTGTGATCCATCTGGTCTGGTCTAGTTTTCTTATAGAGCCGCTGATGAATGGAGAGCAGAAGGCTCTACAGCGACCGGGACACACGGCAACTCCCCCTCGACTTTATCAGCCGCAACACAGCTCATTCCACGCCTCTCTATCTATCTGTCCAGCAGCGAGCAGAGGAAGCCATTAACCTGCACGGCCCTCTGGGTTCCTCACAACACTGACCACAGCGGGGGAGAGACAGAGACAGAGAGAGACCAAGAGATATATTTTTGTTGCTTTTGTCTGGAAGTTGGAATGAACACTTTATGAATCTGTAACCTCGTTTACTGCTGAATATCAATGCACAGAGTAGAACAGAAATGTATTTGTCCACAATGTGATGCATTTTCTTTGTCTTCACAAGAAGAAAAACATGATTACAGACAGGAAACATTTCAGTACAGAAAGCGATTAGAAGAGCGCTGGGAGTCCTTGACAACCTCACAGTCGACAGTATTTAGTTAAGTAGTAAGTTAGAGTTTTAAAAACATTCATTTCATAAACTATTGGGCAGTTAAAGGTGACAGAGACTGAGCAGTAATATGCAGCGGTAATAACTGAATCGCATATATAAACGTAGAGTTTGTACATGGACAGGGAATGGGGATTGAACCTGGTTTCACAAGGACCAGGTTCCACATTTTTCAAAACCTGAAAATCAATCGACCTTGATTTTATCGATGCTTCTACTGAGTCTCATTAATAACAAAAAGTAAAATCTCGAGTTGAGTCATGTCATTTAAATCGAATTAGTGGTGCACAAATGCATGTCGATTGTTTTATACATTGTTCTAAAATGTAATTGAATCGCCAGCAAACGTGATAAACCGTGTTGTGAATCAAATCGAACCAAAATGCAGAACCTTCGACCGTCGGCTTGAATGAGTTACGTCAGCTCCAGCAGCATGTAGACGCGTAGATGTTGGCTACTTCGGCTGTACAGTCTATCTCCCTCTTCCAATCAGAGCAGCCAATGTCAGCGCACACAAACGTTTAGCCAGCCCCCGTTAGTAAAATCCAATGTTGAAATCTGTGTTGCAGTCGGCAGGATAAAAGCTTGATAGTTTACCAAACAAGGGGCATTAAGGTAACATTATGATGTGTTCAAGGTCTGGCCAGTAATCTGACCATTAGGTGAATGTTAATCAAATCTTGTACGGTGCACAGATAGCTTAGTGGCTATGTTGCATCATGTACAGAGGCTTAAGTCCTTGTAACAGCGGACGTGGGTTTGAGTCCAACGTTGGCCTTTTTTTCTGCCCCCTTTCTTCATCCCAATATTTCCTGTCTCTCTTCAGCTGTCCAATCTAATGGAGGCAAAAAGCCCTGAAACTTCATCATCATTTCAGTGGAATTTGAGGAATGAAATGATTAATTATGAATTAATCATACAGATTTATGCATGGGGGAGAAGTTTGTTTTTCCCAGAAATGTAAAATGAATTCTGTTAACAAACATAAAGTCTCAACTTCCCAATAAATCATAGAAGAGTATCAATGAAGACTCAGAAGGAATCTTGATAAGGGGTTCAGTATCAACCCGTTCCCAGACATGAAAGTCTAGACTTTTTTCTCTACAGTTAAGATGAAATGTTTCAGTTGGAGGTGAGGTGATTTTGTGGTGGAGGCACAGATCATGTGCCAAGTAAACCATTTGGTTTTACAGCGTGAAGTCAGTTTCTGTTTGAGGCTCATGTTTAGAAACCAAAACTATCTGTGCAGACTTGGTGGATTTGGTTAAAATATGATAAACCATGCAAACTTAATGTGCATGATAACACAGCTTGTGTCAGTGAAATATTCCAGCCATGACCTCTGGCCTCCCACATCAGCACACACAAGTCTGAAGTACAGGGTGCAAGTCCTGTGTTTGTCTGTTTGACTCGTCCATTAGCATTAAGGCCTCACAAACAGGCACAAAATAAACATATAATGGAAACACAATACTTCCTGCTGTCTGGCATGAAACGAGAGGACGACGATGTGTTCTAGTGCCCAATACCCGGCCAATTTAACAGTTACTTTGTAAAAGCTCAGACTGGAGTAGATGGACTGGCCAGGGTACAGATGCAATTTGGCAAATCAATAATGTGTTTACATGGTGTGCAAACATTGTGTGCAACCTTTGAGGTCTTTTAATTTTCTCCTCAGTCGTCCTCAGAGCTGTTTGGTGAAGAACTTGCAAAATCACTCTTCACATCAGAGTCCACCTGCTAATTGTCCTTCTCTTCCCTGTTTTTGATTATTGCATATTCCATCGTAAAACAACAAGGTTTACATCGTCTCACCGGGTTTCTTAAAGATCCCAGTTCACTAAGTATTAATGATTTTTACCATAGAGTCTCACTTAAGCTTTGAAAGCATTTAAAAAATCCTGAATTTCAGAGTTTCAAAGTCCCCTGATTCGAGTCAGAGTTAATTTCCTTTCTCAATATTTGTCGCTTTGAGTTGCATTACAGTTGTCATTGTCAAATAAATAAATTAGATGTGGATATGACAAGAACATGAATTGAAATATTTACATAGTGAATGTTTTGGCGTTTACAGATACTTTACAGATATTTTTAGAAGGTAGGGTTTGAACATTTAGAGCAACAGAGTTTTGCGTTCATGCTGTGTGCAGGTGTGTCTCAATGTAAAGCGGTGTGGCAGTGTGTATATTGGTTTGAACGGGCTGTCTCTGTGTGCTTATCTTATCTTTCTGCAGCTTATTTTAGAGCCTGTTTGAGGGCCCAACTCTGAGTTGGTGCAGTGCACAGTGAGTGTGTCTGGCTGTCACTCCCAGCTTATCGGAGGTATAGTGTACGTTATCGTGTGCAAGGAAGTCTGAGGACTCAAATACATCTCAGTCTCTGGACTGTTTTTAAAATGAAAAAAGGGTCAGTTCACGTTAATTCACATCTTGAAAATGATCGTAAATGTGCAGCTAAGGAAGCAATTTGCAAAATGATCCATACAAAAGATCTGTTTGCATTTCTGCAGATGTGCATCATTATTTGTTTGTGTGCACATCACTTGCACGTGTATTGCGTTATAAAAGTATAGCTTCTCGCTGAATGTGTGCAAACATCTGCACATAACTGAGTCAACGGGTGGGTGTGTGTGTGTGTGTGTGTGTGTGTGTGTGTGTGTGTGTGTTCACCCCATTCCAGCTCCATGTGTGTTTGCATTCAGGTTTATAAGAGACAGTTACCCGGGCAGGAGTCATCTCTCATGTCTCTCTCCTAAACAATAGCCCATTGTGGCACACAGGCAGACTGACACATTCAATATAGCTGCTGCAATAGAGAGCAGATTAAGTCACTGCATCACTGCTTACGGCTCCTTTTAGACGCCATTAATTGCCTTCATCATTGGCAGCCATTCTTCAGCTCCAAGTAAAGGAGTTAAAGAAAAATGAGCGCTTGACTCTGAATGGATATCACCATTTCAGAAGCATTAGATGAGCTCAGTTACTGTCAGCGTGCGGGGGGGACTTGTATTGTTAGGTGTTTGTTTTCACCACAATGACAAAATAATGAAGTGATGATGTCTTAGCTTTATAATGCAAAAATGTAAAACTGTGTTATAGTAACTGGAAAGGTCGAACTGCTTTGTCGACAGGCAAGGCATCATGTGGCAAACTTTCAACTTCCACCAGATACATGTGCATTGTGTGTCTGCTTACTCATGACAGCACAAGATAAAATAATATATGTAAGTAAATAAGAAAGTAAAAACAAGGTGTTTTATTCTGAAAATAAACCGGATGTTTTAATGTTGTTTCGGTGTCTGACTTCCTGTCCTGCTCGATCTTTTCTTTGGTAAATTGGTGCGCCTCGATCCGGGAATAATCAAGGCCTTGTGTATCTTCTGCAGAGGGCTTTGACTGACGGAGCTGAGAGAGCAGCGGAGCCAGTAGAAGCGCACACATTGATCGAGGTAGAAAACCTATCAGCTCCGCTGCCGTAATGATGCAGAGATGGACCGAACCAAATCTGGTGGAATTTAGGGGTAAGGGGACCCCATCTGACAGCACTCACTGTTGTTGTACGCAGTGTTCCTGAAAACTAACGTCTGTGATGAAAGTCACCGTTGGTCTCGAGAATCTCCACTGGGAAATGTTCAGGCTAAACAAAAGTTACGTAACTGTTAGAACAATCACATCCAGCTGGCACCCAGAGGTGGAAATTATTTCATTGATGTTTTGTTTAAGTGGAACTGCCTCAATAAAATCCCCTCTATTATTAAAAAAAAATACCCAAGTCAATGTAACATATGTGACCAATCGTGACAGATTTACCGTCCAATCAGAAGAGATTCTTCCTTTGAGACGTCTGTGGTTTCATCCAATGGGTCACTGAGAGAGGCAAGCCAGGCCAGACACCAGTGACAACCAAATGCTAATTAGAGCCATTCAAGGTGAGAACCCCTCCCATGCCCAACGCCACCCCCCACCCTACCCCTATGAGTACCTTCTCGACAATTCTCGGCACAGGCTCACTTCATGGTAAACTGCCGTGAATCATGGAAATTCCCAGGAAACCACTAGAAAAAAAAAACAACCGAGGAAGAGATCAAATACCCTCCGCTTTCAGGTTTCTGACTGACTCAGTTGGGGACAGTGTTTGGCTCTTGGTCACTCGGCGATTTCATAGCTCTGGGATTGTGTGTCATTCCTGGCCAGCTCCGTCACAGTGAGTGCTCAGAGGGACGATCATCCTGCACGACTCTGAGTCATAGCATGCCAAATTCATGAAGCGCCATGAGCTTTGAGTTGAGAGGTTAGGCAAGCTGTGATTTCTAAACTCACACATAGATATGTGATATCCCTGTCGCTAACTGTAGTGAGCAGTGCTGGCCCCATTTTTACACAGTCCTTAAGTTTCATAGAGTCCAGACAACCAAAGACACTTATTTTATAGCCACAAAGTGGAATAATCTTTTTTTTTTGGGGGGGGGCAAAACAAAGTCTGATTTATTTACTGACCAGAGAACGTATCATGTTACTGCCTCACAAATTGCAAAAGATTTGGCACTAAAAATGTAAACTTTTCTTCACACTTTATACACTTTTTTTTAAAACTAATTTCTTTGTGACCCCTTTGAGTGCACTTTTACTAAAATTGGAAATGTTATATTCATCCATTTTGGATATAAACACCTCATAGTGGTTTTGTTCCTTCTTCTAGATGGTTCTTTGAAGTTAGATTTAGGTCATATCTCAAAATAAATCAATACAAATAAAGATGAATGTGTTTTATGCTGCTCATTCATCAATACTGATTGAACCAGACAGCATTGTTGTTTAACTCGGTGGGAAAAATGTCCACTCAGTCTGTATTCAGCGACTTCAAACTGTTAAGCAGCTGCTGGAAAAGTCTAACAGTAAATTAAATTTTCAGTTTTATTTGTGTAGCACATTTCAGACAAATGTTAAGTCAATGTGCTTCACAGAAGATTTAAAAAACAAACAAACAAGCAAACACAAAGTAAAAGATGAGACAATGAAAAATAGTTCTGAAACACATTCAAACATTAATCAACACATAATGAACGCACGCACCAAAACACAAGTTTAAAGTACAGGTGGTATGGTCCCTGACCTATTCTTACACACACAACTCCTGAAACACAACACTTTATATACTATATATAAATGATACTTATATTATTGAATATGTCTCAAAAACACTGGCTTATTATTATACTAAATTTATTTTTAAATTTTTTTTAAATTCACCAACCATGCTGACTGTGATGTTGTTGAGAACTACAGACACTCTCCTGGTTTCCTGCTGTGCTTGAATGTTGTCTTGTTTGTCATAATGTGTTTTTTCTGTCTTGTTCTTGTGAAGCCAAAGACAATTTTCCACTTTGTGGACAAATAAAGTTCTATTCTATTCTATTCTATCATTTTTATTCAGCTCAAAGTTCAACTTTAAAACAAAACTGTGTCTGCATCATAATGTCTTCGCTTCACATATCCACTGTGTACACCCGTCTCTCACCCAGACACGTTGATCGCCCATTCCAGCTGCACATTAGGGCTGAGGAGCAGGATGATTGCACCAGATGAATACATTTCTGCAAACTTTTTTCTCCAAACACTAAATTGGACTACTTCTGCTTCAGGCTGAGCTGCACTTTCATGATTAATGGCACTACTTTGTGAGGCACTCCGTGGAAGCAAATAACCACAATAGCAACGAGAGGATCGGGCTCTAAAAACTGAGGACGCTGCTGCAGGAGCTCAAGAACTGCAAACACTCTCCTTAAGGGCATTTTCAGACCCGTAGTTCAGCACATGTCACACACTTTGCTAACAGCCTTGATACTGAGAATAATAAAAAAAAAAAAAAATCTTTGCACTCTCGTGCTGATCCACAAATGTGTTACCGTGGTTACAGAATGATCTGCACCTACCGTTTAACGAGAGACAGAGATGCATCCGCCTTGTTGAAGGTCTTGTACTTGTTAGGTCCTCACAAAAGTTCAAATACAGCAAACACATGAATGATGAGTCAGAGTTTATAATAACAGAGCCAATAAAGGATTATACTTTAAAACCCATACGGAAACAAACACCATAATATGGAAGGGTTGAAGTTGGAGGAAAAAAAAACAATAGATATAATTGAGAGACTGTTTGTATCAAGTATACAACCATTTATTTTTGTGTGTGCAGCATCTCATTAAGACGGAGATGTGTGATGTGTTTGCTGAAGAAAAGAGGGCATGGTGCAACATTTGATAAAGTCTCTGGGGCGAGTCAGGGCCAATGGATGGGTGAAAAAACAGGATTTTCAATCAGCTGACCAGAGTTTGTGTGAAACCAAAAGTCACTTTAGTCCTGCATGTTTTATAACCAATGTATGTTGATTAACTGACTTAAATAGCTCACTAATTTAAACCCAAATCACAAACCTCTTCCTTTCTCTTCTTTTCTTTACAGATGGACCCAAAAATGGGCGGCTTTGACTCAGTGTTAAAGTTGGTCGTCTCTTAACCGGAAGGTCAAGGGTCCGATCTCCAGCTCCTGCAGTCACATGTCAAAGTGAGCTCGGGTATGACACTTAACCCCAAATTACTCCCGCTGCTACGTCAGCTGGATGTGAATGTGTATGAATGGGATTAGTTATTACTGTGCCATCAGTCAGTGTGTTTACTGTACATGGACTCAAGGTTTTTTGTTTTGATCATCACTTCAAACCAATGAGGTCAAAGTGTTTGAGGTCTTTTATTCATCATGGAGTGGAAGGAGACAGAGTTGTATATATTTAACACCCTGAGGCCTTAATGTGAGCTGAAAGAAACTCAAGAATTTAAATTCTGAGGTGCCAAAAAGTTTTGTTTTTTTCCCCGTGCTGGCATCCAGTACGCTCATTTTTATTCCATCTCTCCTCAACTTTTAATTCGCTTGGCAATGGTTTGTTTTGTTCCAAGGCTACGACCAATTCCATTTTAACACAAGGCTTCACAAGCTTCTACTAAGTTTATTTACATTTCTTAGATGCCATGTCTTTCATGTAAAAAATATCAAAAAGTTTGGGAGAAACAGACAAGTGCCAACAGTCTTTTTTAAAGAACAGTTGTATACTGCATTTTTTTCAGCTGCACTGTCACCGCGTCACTGTCGCCTCTATTTCTCTTAAAGTGCAATTAAAGGAAGAGTGTGTGACTTTTTGATCCAGTGTTGAAACCAAAACAAACTGCGGTTTGGAGAGACCTCCGCCATACTGAAGCCTCCACTCTCCTCCAGTGACACACCTCCTTGAATTAGCATGAAGGAGTTTTTAAATGGAACAAACCATAATAATGCACCATTAAGATTAAGCGCAAGCAATGTACAAAATTGTTCTGTGTTTGTTGTGTTAGCAGGCTAATGTTAGCATGCTTTAGTTAGCTACTAGCTTCACATTGCATGTAAATTGACACATAATCTAATCTGTGATCTAAAAACACTTGAATGCATTTAAATAAGCACTGAGTATTTATATTCTTTTTCTGTAGTTATTGACTAAAACAGCTTTTATACGAAAGGGGAGGAGCCTGCCATCCCGTCCATGTAAACACGGCTCTGACAACAACACAGCCAGCAGGACTCAAGCTTCTCACTCATTGTAGACAGTCATGACTCAGAGAGATATTTTCAAAGGATATACTTGATTTATGTGTAAAATGTTGCACATTCTTCCTTTAAGCTCCACTTCTGCACTATTGGCTTATATTGAAGTTAATGGATTATTGTAAGGTAAAACACCATGTCTTCTTGTGTCTTTTTTTAACCTGTTATTTCCACGGATTTGTTGTTCATCTCTGCAGTGTATCCTGCAGGCCTCACACGATCAGTCAGAGCTAAGATTAATTTGATAGCAATCTGGCTCCGACTCTCTTTGCTTCAAAAAAGAAAATCCATTTGGCAATAACAGTAAGGATTATGGAAGTCGTGCTGCTGACATTCTCCTGCTGACAGCAGAGCCAAGATACTGCTGTGAAACTCTGTCCAGGTTGTCTCTGTAGCAGAAAATCATCATCTTTCACCTCCAGATGGAACAGAGCGGGGAAGATTTCAAGGGGGATTTTTATCTCCTTTACTTTTCAAACGTGCCTGTTGAATATCAAAAAAATCAGTTTCTGTTGTAGACAAAACCTGAGTGCAGTGCACAGGGATGTTGGGTAAAGTGAGAAGCAGCAGGCGAGCTCTTCCCTTCTTTTTTTTCATCCATATTAAACGAAATGAGAGCCGAGATACACGGTGAGAGGTGGATGGATGTTTCTGATACCTGCAGCGCTGAACATGTCCACCGTCGAAAATAACTATTTACAAAAAGACATTTGGATGCAGCCTCAGACTCTGAGGCTGTTTGATTAACTCACCCGAAGTCTGGGATGAATCGATGCATACACTGTATCTGCATGCTAATTTATACATTGAATTACAATTTGTTTGCACATGGATATATTCCAAAAAATGTACAGAACCTCGCTTTGAATCTCAAACACCATTATTGAGCTCTGTACAATTTATTTTTCAGGCAACAAATTGGTTGATTTCAGTTGTTATAATGGGTATTTTTTTATTCACAGTGCCTGTTATATGTTACATCAACGTGAAGACATTGCAGTGTGAGCGTTCCTGCTCGCTAAGAGGTGACTAATAAAAAGAGATGGAGCTAAAAAAACACTCTGAAGTAGCTCCATCTCCGGTGCAGCAGTCTGTGCTCCGTGATATATATAAAAAAAAAAAAGCCCTGTGATTCCATCCACCTTGATTAAATTTACTTGCAGATCACATATGCGAGCAAACGTGTGTTACCTTGGCAACTGTTGATCACACTTCAAGCCCTTATTATTCACATAGAAAGAGAAGGCAGGCATGTGTTAGATTCATGCTACCTGCAATATTCTGGCTTCCTGTGAGAGTTTTTCGAGAACATCAGCGAGATTGTTTAGTTGTTACCGGTATGGCCGGCTGTTTTCTTGTTATAATGGCAATGTGGCTTTTGTCATAATGAATACAGGATAGAGAATGAAGTTATGATGAAAGAGAATAGAGCCTTGGATGAGAACCAGTTTATTCATTTGTTTTCTCTTTTTTCATTTTCTGCATTAACACATTGTTACAAACAATAACTCCCTGGATTTGCCAGAGGGTCTATAACTGTCAGACATTTACTTGGCACACTGCCTTTGTTTGACTTCTCATATTTAAGTCTTTCTGTGAAAAAACAAAGAACTGAGTAAGTGTAGTTGATTCGCTCACTGTCTTTGTATCATCTTGGTTTTCAGTCACCTACTTTGTTTTAAACTTCTGCAATGACACGCTCAGACAGCACAGGTCTACTCATGTTCTCAGGATGGCAACATGGACATATTAGATTTGTAGTTCTGAAAAAGAAAACCAGGCAGAAGCAAATCCAGAAACTACTGTTTTGTACAATTGCGCCTCTAACTGAGACACTTCACACGACATGTTGTAACCAAACTGATTTCATGGAAATATGTGAGATTACCGTAATGCCAGCAGAAGTCCACTCAGGATCAGGGTCCAAAATTAGCACCAACCATTTGACAAATGTGAGTAAAAAATATAATTTGGCATGAATATTACATTAGGTCGGGCGCCATTGGTTGGGTCCCAAATCTAGTTCAAAACATTCTGTATGTTGATGACCACATTGTGTTCGCTGCAGTTTGACAATAACAATGTTGCACTTTTTGATGAACCCCTGCTGACCTCCATCGCTTGGTCACGCCTTCTTTATTCAGCACTACACAGTAGATGATTTTTAAATCTTAACCATTTTTAAAAACGTGGAAGACCACAGGCATAAGGGCAGTTTCAACAGATTTTTTACATTTCTTTCTTTCAAGATTTCTTTTTGGCATTTTTTGCCTTTATTGGAGAGACAGGTCAGTGGATAGAGTTGGAAATAGAGAGAGAGAGAGAGTGGGGAATGACATGCGGGAAAGGAGCCACAGGTTGGAAGTCAAACCTGAACTTCCCGCTTGGAGGACTACAGCCTCCATACCTGGGGCGTGCGCACTAACCACTGCGCCACCACACTGTAAAATAAAAACCTGGTTGTTACAACTTTAAAAAGCTGCCTTAAAATAAATTTGTAATTATTCCAAAGAAATAAAATTTTGGAGTAAAAAAAATTTGACATCAAGTCAGTTGTACTTAAATTTTTAAGTTAACAAAACTTCACAGCTCAGTTCCTGTGAAATTATCTAGTTAAGGCAAAAACGTCTATCAATTTCTTTTGACTTAAAATCAAAAATACTTTATCAAAAGTAGAATCCATCTAAAATATTGAGTTAAATGAGGGCAGTATACATTTGCTTTTGTTTGGTTTATGTGTGCTGCCATGTTTGTGAGCTGTAAAAGTATGCAACTTCCGGTCGGCTCGCTCTCGTTGGCTATTGCAGGCATTCCGTCAGAGGCAGCCTGACCTGGGATCGTGCCTATAAATCCTCTATTGTGTCGTCAGCCTAAGTTGTATTTCTCAATAGAAAGTATGTTTTGATATTTCCCGTAACCCAATAAGCGCTGCCACTATGTAATGCAGTGTTTTGAAGCTTGGCCTGCCAGGACTTTAATGTTGGTTTACCCAAGCCAAGCTGAAATCTTTCTACAACCTGTATGACAAAGTGTCATGAGCAATTGGTATCCACAAGCTCACTGGAATTAAAACTCAGAAAGGAAATGCAAAAACAGTCTGATCTGATAGGTATTGGGTTACTTCCTGGAGACAGAAACTGTTGTACCCCACTACCGCACGCTGCAGGGTTTAAAAGAAAATTGTCACTCCAGAGCGCCTGGGCCATTTCCACACTGTTATTGTTTAGTTTGATCCCTGCTTATAGAGCCCGGAGGATTGTTGGATCCCGGTTTTGGCACCGGTTCTATCAGCCTGCGCTGTCTTTACTGCGCAGTGTGTTTCCTCTGTATGAGATGAGAGAAAAGCTCAGGATCAAAAGTCTGTTAATTGACGCTCTTTTTCCTGATCTCAGCATATGGCGGGCTGATGCACTGCTTAATGTTGATTCCCAGGCGGGCAACGCGTGGTGAATCACACACGAACACACACACACACACGCACAGGCTAATGAACATGTCCAATGATAGATTACAGAGAGAAAAGTCCCCGGAGACGGATCAAGAGAGGGCTCTTTTAAATAGAACACAAGAAGCATGCATGTGCACGCAGGCACACTTGTTAGATCCTCTTTTGTTCCCTGCACACACACATGCATTCATGCACACAACATATACACACAAACACTCTCACACATGCCAGATATCATCAAACTATCTCATCTAGGACAAGTGTGCGGGGCTTTGTTCTCCGTAGTATTTGTTCCCAAAGAGAGCCGAGGTAAATTCCAGACTAAAGCAATGTGTGTTCACGCATTAGCATAAAAGACGGAAGCAGCACCGGGGATAAAGCAGATGGAAGACACACACACACACACACACACACACACACACACACACACACACACACACACACACACACACACACACACAGACGTTCTGCTGTTTAAATGAGGTGGTTCAGAAAGAGAAACGGCGCCGCCAAATCAAAGCATGTGTGAGCATTTCTTAAGCAACAAGTGCGTTAGTGCGTGTGTGTGTGTGTGTGTGTGTGTGTGTGTATGCAGGAGGGGAAGGTGTTTACCATGCAGCACAACAGGGAATGTCTATGAAGTGCGGTGATTTCAGCTCCTGTGTTTTTTGATCAGGAACATTTGATGCTGCCCAACCTCTCGTTCCTCTGCGGCGTGACTGAATCTTCTGACAGAACACATGGGACGGGAGCGAGGCCTCATCTGCTTCTGTAAACAAGCGCCGCTATTGTTTAGCAGGAAAGGTGCCACGGTTTGAAGTCGCAGAGCATCGCTGAGTCACAAAGACAAGCTGTTAGCTTTTCTTTCTTTTCTTTTTTTTTTTTTTACTTCCCCTAAAAAAAAAATATTCTCACTAGTTTCCTTATGGCACGCGAGCAAGCCTCAACGTTAGCCAAGTGACAAAAACAATTCCCTCCTGAACTGTTGCAATGAGAAATGGTTATGTGTTGACAACATGTGTTGTTTGGTAGCCGTTGTAAGTACTTTTAGTTTGGCCAAGTGGGCATGTGGTCGGAGAGAGTGGCTCCAAAGCAAAGTGTTCACTCAGACATTTCATAACTAGACTGTAGTAATATGAAGTTAAACCAGGAAAAACCTCACTTAGATTAAAAATGTCTTTATCTTCTGGCCAAGACAAGTCGAGACAAGTTTCTGACAATGAGCAGCCGTACATACAAACACAAGATCAAAGATACATCACTATAATATGTAAAAAAAAAATGACATGAAATGTCAAATCAAACCAGGAAATATTTGTCAAAAATAAAGATCACTAGAAAGATGCATCTTTGCATATGTCACAGTCATTTTTGCACCCCCTCCCAAAAAAAAAAAAAAAAAAGATCTGGAGCTGCAAAACATGTTTGAACCTTCAGTGCAGTGCTGCCTATCTAAGCCCATTCACATTACTGATAGAGCTATCAACATATCATGCGACATCTCAGATGGGATCAGCTGTGTGTTGGCCCACTAATCAAACATCAGAACCAAAAGATGTTTCAGAGATTGATGTAGACATTTTTTGATCGGTACAGATTTGTAGTCCCCACCTTTAAAGGAAAAGAAGATCTTTTTTATTATCTTACTTTTCACCGCTAATGATGTCAGTCTGGGACACCTTTTGAGTAGAGTTGCTGGATATGTAGTTCAAAAACCGATACTAGCGTCAGTAAAATCCTTTATTTAAGCCTCTACCTGAAACGCTTAATTTCAGCTACTGTCTCTTTAAGACCCCCCGCCTCCCAACATGCCCACTTTCCCCCGATTGGCCAGCTTTGTTTGCAGTCGCAGTGAAATTTCTAGTGAGCTTCCAGGTGGGCGTGTCCTTGAAAGAGCTGCCGGGGTGGGCAAGTCTTACAGGTTCGCTCTGATACGTGTGAAGAACATCTCATCCTGACCAAGTCTCATGAAATTCTCGTAATCTCTCGTTCAGAGCAGCAGGAATCCACGTCCCGGGATTACGTCAACAACAGTGTATTGTGTGTTTAAAAAAAGGTTGCAGAGGTTTAGTATAGACATCCAACATCGTAACATTATGTATTTACAAAAACAGAACTAATTTAAATCCCACCCTGTCTCTTTGAAACACTTGATAAAAGCCTCACCAGATCTATATAATGTTAAACTCACTACTATTGAGCTACACATGAAATAAAAACAGGTTTTAGATCTAGGTCTGCACTTGACACACATTTCTCCATGCTGTTGAGCGTTCAATAGAAAGTGTTTTATTGACTGATCTCCAGCAGGTTGTCATGCCTGTGCATGAACCTCTCTGTGTGTTGATCTGGAGCTCTTTCCCATGATGCCCTGCTGTGTGATCAATACGATGGCAGACACATGACATTTGATGTTTTTTTACAGTTTGTCATAGTGTGTGTCACTCTAATTCAGATCGGCTCGGGTTCCATTATTCTCTTAAATGTGTTGCTTCACACTCTTGAGAAGACATTTAACATCCAGCAGCTCTGCTCGCCTCAGCAGTTTATGCAAATGTCTCATAAGTTAAAAGCAGACAGTCAAATGAGAAGCTGTTGCTTCAAGGTCAGAGAGCAGGCAGGCTTAATTTACACAGCAATCGAAAAATCCTTCTTTTCTTTTTTTTTTAATACAAGCACAGACTGCAGTGGGAGTACGACTGCCTCTGCTTACATGATGTAATCATTTGTTATAATGTGAATTTCATTTTCTGCTGGTGCAAGGCGGGCATCATCTTGACAGCAAAACAGCGGCTTTAGAGGACGTCTGATGCTCCTAATGTTTATTTTTTATTAGAAATATTTCTCACTCCGTGCAACTATTTGACAAATCTTTGACACAAATCTCCTCTCCCTTCAAACCCGCCGACGAAATGAATCGTACTGGGTGACATGGAGTTAATGGATGGCTGCAGGCTGAGCGGAGCCTTTTTCCTCATCGTGACTAATCCTAATGACTAATCCTGTTGTAAACGATAGACCCAACACTCTTTTTCTTTACAATGTGTCTCACACCGACTATTTCTGTACAGTCATATTCACACGGCTGCTTGAAAGAGATATCAGAGTTTATTTTGTAACACTTTAGAAACTAGTTGGACCATTTAAAAAAAAAAAAAAAAAAAAAAAAAAACTTTTTAAAGATTGTGTAAGGACATACTGTATATTATTGTTTACTGCTGCATGCACTGAGGCTGTTTGGTGGTTCACAGTCTGTATTATGAGCAGTGTTGCTGTTGACATAATCCAAACAATCATGATAGAAAGAGCAGTCCCTGCACATGTAGTGGTTTGACAAACTTTCTCTATGATGACGTGCCTATGTTCCCACATTTCCTTTTTCATAAATTTGTATCAGATTTTATCCCCCTTTCTCCCAATTTGGTAGCCAATTACACCCAACCTATTATCCAGTAGCAATGGATAACAGGTGGAATGCAGCTTTTAGCTAAATCTGGTGCGCCCATCTCTTTGTTTATTGCAAACATTTAATGTAAGTGCACGTTGTCCTTTTAAATAAACAAACTAAACTAAGTAGCACAGAGGCCTCGCATTGACTAGCTTCTGGTCAGATCAGTCGAATGAAGCGCAGCAACTGGACGCAAACCGTAGTTTGCAGTGCATCAATACCTCTGGAAAGCCGGGTTGGCGTAGAGAGTGGGTGCTCCTGGGATGCTTGGAGTCACTTTCCAGGCCTCATGGAGGAAACGTTAAGGAAGGAGGATGCCTATTTGAAAAGTCCTCTGTGTCAACCTGTCAGTGTCATCAAGTCTACTGCGCTGCTCTCTTGGTGAATGTTTTTGGCACATAAAGGATATTTACATCTTGTCCTGTGTTTTGAAATCAATTGTCCTAGAAATGTGGGAACATAGGGCTGAGGGAACATAGGGCTGAGGGAACATAGGGCTGTGGGAACATAGGGCTGTGGGAACATAGGACTGAGGGAACATAGGGCTGAGGGAACATAGAGCTGAGGGAACATAGGGCTGTGGGAACATAGGGCTGTGGGAACATAGGGCTGTGGGAACATAGGGCTGTGGGAACATAGGGCTGTGGGAACATAGGGCTGAGGGAACATAGGGCTGTGGGAACATAGGACTGTGGGAACATAGGGCTGTGGGAACATAGGGCTGAGGGAACATAGGGCTGTGGGAACATAGGGCTGTGGGAACATAGGGTTGTGGGAACATAGGGCTGTGGGAACATAGGGCTGTGGGAACATAGGGCTGTGGGAACATAGGGCTGTGGGAACATAGGGTTGTGGGAACATAGGGCTGTGGGAACATAGGGTTGAAGGAACATAGGGCTGTGGGAACATAGGACTGTGGGAACATAGGGCTGTGGGAACATAGGACTGACCCCAATCGGGGAGACACCATTGCTTTACAGATACTTTTTTTGTCTTTATTGGAAAGGACAGATGAAGAGAGACAGGAAATGTTGAGAGAAGAGAGTGGGGTGATGACATGCAGTAAAAGGGCCGAGGTCAGATTTGAACCCATGGCCCGCTGCGACGAGGACCGCGGCCTTCGTACATAACCACGAGGCTAATGGCGCTCCAGCTTAACAGATTCTTGAGCTGATAAAAAACATACTTTGCAAAGTGCTTATAAAAATACCAAAATCATTCATGGGTTGTTTTTATCTTCAGGCTGTCCTCCGGTGAAAATTTCATTTTTAATATCAGTTTATCGTCGTTCTCTTTAAAGGCCGCAGGTACAGAAGGACCAGGATGAGGACTAAAAGAGGCATCACATCTTTTATACCACGCAGCATTCAGCTGCTCAACAAGCTCTGATCATACAGAATGAACTTGGAACTCTTTATTGAACTTGCTAATTGAAATCCCAACATGTAATCATGTGATGCTTCAATGATGTGTTTTGATTTGTTTAATTTTAATGATTTAGTTTTTATGGTGTGAGGCGTATTCCTGTAGGGGCAGTAAATGTTTTCATTCATTCATTCATTCAAATCCTCCTACGTTCACTCCCCATGTTCATGTCCAAGTTCAAAGTTTTATTGAGTTTAATTCGCTGCAGCACGACTTTGATCTGCCAAATCCACTGCGAGTGAAACACAACGTCTGCTTGGACCGCTTTAAAAGGCGAAGATATTTTTTTGGTCCAGGAGTTGTGAGATCTTTTGTACCTCACACATGTTTTAAGAAGCAGATGAGTGGGCGTGCAGAGCGTAGGTCTGACACACTGTTTTCACATCCTGCGTCCATCCACTTTCTAATACGTGCAATATCTAGACATTCTTTTCACAAATACACGTTTGCTTTTCTTGCCAAGTGTTAGATGAGGAAATCCATACTGTGTTGTCTCTTCTGGTAAAGACATGTCAAAATGTTTTCTATTCCCATATTGTCAAATCCAAGAGCTGGGTCAGTGAGCCTGTAGGCTTTGAACATGACAGCCTTGGCATCTCTTCAGTGTCAGTTTTGCGAGAGCTGGTCTTTGTGGTTAAATGGTTAAACTGGCAATAATGATGTGTATCAAGCTATTCTTATCTTTGGGCTTTTTTTATGCCTTTATTTTTAGAGATAGGACAGTGCATGGAGTGAAAAATCTGGGAGAGAGAGAAGGGACGTGCAACAATGATTAACATCATGCAGCTTTATGTTTGTGATTATTTAATTTAAAGGCACTAAACGACTTAATTAAATTACAGAGAAGATGATGGTTACGTTTAGTAAAAGTCGATGTGAGTATATCACTATCAAAGCTGTTGATTATGGCACCACCATATTTTCATGAGTTGGGAGTTGGAACACCACTATAGCCAGTTAGCTTAGCTTAGCATAACAATGAGAAGATTCAAGATTCTTATTTGTCACATGCTCATACAGATGTGCAGTGAAATGTAAAGACTGTTCCGCAAGGCCATACAGTAACACTCAAATTACTAATACACATATACACAGTAAAATAGAATATAATGTAAAATTAAAAAAATAATTATTTGAATATACAAAATATAGAATAATGTAAACAGTGTAAAGTGTCAGTGTGTAAAGTGTCCAGGGTGTCAAAGTGCAATGTGCAGATTGGAATGTGTGGTGTGTGTGCTTCATGTAATCACAGGTGGAAGCAGCTAGCCTGGCGCTGCCTAGCGTTTTTCTCCGGGCAAGAAATGTGCTGGCTGTGCACTCGGGTTTGTGCGCTGAGAAAGAAAAGCTCTGCATGTCCGTCCTGTCTCTATGACAACAGTATGTTGACAACGGCCGCTGTATGAACAGCACTGCTCCGTTTCTTCTCACTGCATGGGATGTCATACATCTTGTAAAGGGCGCCGGTGACGTCGACAGCGCCTTTTCTGATAAGTTGAATGATTTTCAACTTGAGCGCAGATAAAAAGATGCTGGGCGCTGCACTTTTTTCTCCAGCCTGCTGCCTGCAATGATGAGTTCTCTCATCATTGACAACAATTGAAAAAAGACGCTGGTGCTCAGAAAAAGCGCTAGGTGGACACAGGGCATTAAACTGACAGACATCTTTTACAGGCATTTCCCTTTTTATTTTGTAAACAAAGGTGATGGCATTGCTTTCTCATGGAAAGATTTTAAGTAGGTAGTTTGACCAGTAACTTCCTTGAGCCTTGAGGTTACCAGCCAGCTATAGCCAATGCAAACTAGATGTTAATGAACACTTATGAGAGCTGGCACTCCTCTACATAATTCTGTTTTATGGCCAAAGACCATTGAGCTCGCTCTCCCCCGCCTCCACTGAAACCACACATCAGCCTCCGGGGCTTTTTTTTTTTTTTTTTTTTAGGCTTTTATGACAGATGTTTGTTACCCGACAGATTAAATAGAGTAATGAATTTAATAACTTGCCCCCCCTCCCTGGCTTTACTGCTGGCTCAAACCCCTGGAAACCCCGAGTTAATGAAGGTTTATGTGACGTGCTAAATGCCACAAGCTTGATCTGGTCTCATTATGGAAGCTTTCACAGCCAGTTAGCCGCTCCTCAGTCGAGCTTTGGATATCGGAGAATATAAAAAAAGTAGTGGAGAGAACTGCACCTCAGACTCTGTGGAGTCGGGTTGAACTGGAGGGTGAAAAGTTAGGATTTTGAAATCCTCTTTATGACAACATTAGAAAATTGAGTTAATTTCCTCCTTTATGGGGCCATCACTCAAACCATCGAAGCTATTTACTGTGGTATTGCTTTAATCACTAAAACAGCCTCCATGTTCTTCCGAGATGTGTGCATGTGCATGTGTGTGCTGAACATAAAACCCGACAGGAGAAGATGCTGCTCCACATATGATAATGGTGTCGTCTGTATGTATCTCTGAGCATCAAAGTACATTTCAGCTCTATGCTAGATCACATTCAAATCACTATCCTATTGTGTACATCCTTTCATATCACTGCTGGTTTTATAGCAAAAAAGCAATTTCATGGCAGCTTGGTAAGGCTCCATTGTGTCTGAAGATGAATGTGGTGTTTGTACGAGGCTTTGGCGAGAAAGGCAGATGCTCTCGGTAGAAATGCACCGCCGCCTCGTCCTGTGAGTGTATGAGAGGAACAGAGACGATTAGTGCTGGAGAGGCTTGACGTCCACTCATGGCCCATTTCAGCCCTTCTCACTAGATTGCATTTCGGCAATTTCAGCTGTTTCCTCTCCACTGAAGTGGCAGGACACAACAAACCGTTCGTCTTTTTGGAGGACAAAAATAGCAGAATTTCATTTAAAATATGGATTTTATTTTTTTAAAGGAAGTTTTGAATATTCAGGCAAAACTCAAATTTGGGAGGATTTGTTCACATTGCTGCTTATGGTATATCACAGATGCATAGATTGTTTTAATTTTACATTGAACAAACCAGCACATCTTGTCAAGTAAGAATGGATTTTCAGTTACATATCGCCTCTCGGGTTACCTGCTGTGCAAAGAAATGCACATCCAGCGCAGGAAACACATTGAATGTTGAAAACTGGAACTGAGATGGAATTTAATTTAGTTAATAATACTTTCTCTTATTCCACCTTTATTACTCGAAAGAGTCATTGAAGAAATAATAGAAAGACAGACAACAAATCATGAAAAGAAACAGAAGACAGATAAATACAAGACTATAAAAATCAACAAACTTAGGGTTTCTAAGAAGCTAAGTACTAGAGAGTATAGGGTAAAAAAAAGTCTAAAATGTACTAAAATCAAATAATACAGTGAGTATTGTTCCAGTAATACAGAAACATGCATAAACAATATTAATGTTGTGAAATTATTATACATGATACATGCAGTTATAGGTTAATATAAGTATTTAACCATGCATATAAATCCTAAGTTATTCTGTGTAATTTTTCCAGACAAGCCTGATTAGTGACTTCTTGGAGCCAGCCTCAAGTGGACACTCAGAGAACTGCAGTTTTCTTGCACTTCCTTATTGGGCACATTTTTTTCAAACTAGAGGTTGCTGCTTGGAAACAACACATGAACGAGTATGGTACGTTTGTGTTCACACTGTTAAAATGAACCAGACTTTGGGGGTCAAGCTTATTGGATCCGGGGCCCAGATCCATAATGTGAAACCACCCTAACTCAACACTCATTCATTTGTCTTGATTTAATAATTGAATTTTCTTTAGCAGGAGATATACTGTATGTTTACCATCAATATTTAAAAAATGAAAGTAACAAAATGTCCCAGACTAACCTCAGAGGTATTTGGGTGTTGGGCCCATCGCTTCCAGCCGCCCCTCCCCGCCTGACCCCCTTTTTTCCATGCTCTGACTGAGAGGAGCAAGAGGCACACACTATTACCTCTGGAATGGCGGTGGAATTGAATTAGCCCAGGGTGGCTTAAGCATGTGGGCTTGTGTGAACCTGTTAGCGGGGTGCGAGTGCATCATCTTTCACAATCAGCCGGCTGTGTGATGTACCCGGGAAAATGAGGCTGCTGTGGCTCTGCAGATGGAGCGGCGCCTCGCTGGTGAAAATGTATTCGCTCTGGGGTTTTTTTTTTTTTTTTTTTTTTTTTTTCTCTCTTCTCCCAGTGGTCAGAGACGGAGAGTGAGGGAACATGAGGGAAAGATAAATGAGAGAGAGACACCAGCTGCCATGACTTGATATGTGCATTACTTGGGAAAGGTCTTGAATCTTTGTATTTAGATTTGATTTATTGTTTATTTCACTTCTTACAGATTAACAAAATAAAAAGCCAAAGATCTTTTACCTCCTATCACATAATTAAAGGATTTCAGAGCTCTTCTCCCTGTAATAATTATTCTTCATCATGTTAAGATGCGTTGTATCTCCTGCAGTCCAATGTGCATCCTCGTGTTTCCCTCGGCTTCCTGTCTGTGTGTGATTTCAGTAACTCACATGTGTCTTTGAAAGCCCTCAAAAAGGAAGGAAGCGTAGTATTCATCGGCCCATTGAGACGACTCGTTTTGTTTGCTGAGCTTTTCTACCTTCATTTTTATATAGACTATTGTGTGTGACGCAGCCGACACACAGCCTTGAAAAAAACAAGCTCGGCTGACATACATCTTCTTTGTGTTTTCTTTACTAAATTTACCGCCATGTGTTCAAGGCAGAGCTTTGAGCAGGAAGCCTTTTTCGAGCAGCTCGGTGACAATGTTATCACACGACAACCCAGGAAGTGGGACCCTCCAGACTGGGGCAGTAAACAGTTCTGCGACTGTTAAGTCTCTAGGTTCCCATACTGACGTCTGGTCGTATAGTCTGCTGAAGATTCATCTCAGAGTCGTGAGAGTCAGATGTGCGAGGTTCACAGACGCTTTTCAGATCTTGAGGTTTTTTTGTTCAGTTAATAAAAAAAGAAAACATTTGAGCGGCGCTGGTGGCCTAGTGGTTCGACGCACGCACCCACGTACACAGGCTGTAATGCTGGATTCAAATCCAAACATATGGCTCCAAATCCTGCATGTCATTCCCTACTCTCTCGCTCTCTCTTCCTGATATCAGACTCTTCACTGTCCTGTCCTACTGTGCAGTGTTTTAGTCGTTTTTACGGATACATGCACACATCAGATGTTATCAAAATGTTGTCGCTGAATGCAGAACTTTTTTAAACCACATGAAAAAAGTTTCAGTGGTCAGTGGATCGTTGTCGTGTATGTCTGGACCAAGAACTTTAACTCTATGGGTAGCTTTAACAACAAACTGAGAAAACCTGCTTAAAGATATTTAACTCTGTAACCACCGATTTTATATCACTGCTTTTACTTCCAATGACATATTTTTGTGTGTCTGTGTGTTTGTGAGGTACAGCTCTCTCCTACTGTGTGTAATAGTCTTTTGTGTGGTGTCATGTTTTAATTGTGACCTGCCAATGGATCAGGAAGTAAATTAGCTTTAAGCCAACTCTGGAACAATGCACCAAACAGCAACATGTATGTTTCATATTGTACATCATCCTTCCATAAATGGAATTAAATGTATTGATAGACTTTTAACTAAGCCAATGAGGACCTCCTCAGTCTGCATGAGGACCTCATTGGCTTTCTTTGTGGCTGTGTGTAAACAAAGCAGAACGGTGTTTGAGATTGTGGATAACTCCATGCATCGTTGCCCCGTCAAACCAACGGGAGCTGCTCTGGAGAACAATCAGCGCTGACTAGAGCTGTCATAGTGATGGATCTATCAGCCACTGGCAGACGTCCCAGAAGCCCCTGGCTTTGTGGTTGGACCATATTGTCGGCTCAGTTTGAGATCCAGCACCAGGAATCATAATCCTCCTCTTGTGTTGAACCACCTACTGACAACTTTAATTACCACCTCTAGACTCTGGAAAAAAAGAGAAGGTTCAGACACTTTTCCATACAAGCAGAAGCACTTTTTTTATTGTGGAGTTTTCATTCATGGTGAAGCGGTGAAACGTTTTTCTTTTCTTAAAAAAGCTGTAATGCCTTTACTAAGCCTGTGTTCCCAATATATATTAAGCCCTCCATCATTCACCTTACACATCAACATCCACTAAACACTCAATCAGTCACTCTCTTTGCTAACAAATTCCAATATTTTTTCTATATTGCTGCAAAAAGTACAGAAAAGCAACTCTGAAAGACCAGTCTTTATATGCGATTTTTTGATCCAGCAGATGTCGCCCTTGAGCACCAGCATGAAACCAAAACAACTCTCGCTGCATTGTTGTGTTAGCATGCTAATGCTAGCGATCTTTATTCTGCTCGTATCTTCACACTGCATGTAAATTTACCTGAAATGAGCGTGATCTAGAAACACAGTTAAGCAGTGAGTACAGTATGTTATTCTTCTTTTCTCTAGTCCCTCAATTAAACAACTTTTATACTCAAGGGGAGGAGTCAGCCGGCCGTCCGGGCGATGTAAACAAACTGAAGATAGGACTCTGAAAACTCTGAAAACATCAGACAGTGGGACTCGGGTGTTACACCCATTGTAGACAGTCATGACTCACAGAGTTATTTTCAGAGGATATACTTGATTTATATTATATTTAAGTGTGAAAAATCACATAGAAAGCCTTTAAAGAGGAAGCAGTTAACAGTGATACTGCAACATGAAACTTCAAAATTTGTAATATCTGTTAAAAATGTATTTTCAGTCGTTTACTTGGAAGTCCTCCCACAACATTTGCCATGCTTTGCTAGCAGTGGGAAACAGTCTGTAAACCCCTTTCATAATTTAGGACCCCCCAAGGGTCTTGAGTAATGAAATTTGGGAATCACTGTGCTAATCCCAGTTTTGTTAAAAGTCAGGATGTTGGTTAAAAAAGTTTTATACACCTTATCTATTGTAGGCCTACTGTATCTTTTGATTTCAAGGCAGTATTTTATTAAATGTTGATCATGATCTTCTGGAACTGATTTTTAGAAAAGAGTCCATTATTTAGTTTTGTATCTATTGTTAGCACAGAACCATATTTAAAACACCAGAGGAGGATACAATAAGGATGTTTTTATGTTGTTTTGAGTTAGTTCTGGCCAAAGGCGTGATAGGATTTTATTCTTTACTCTTAAAACAGCAAAATCAAAACATGAAGTGAGAACTATGAAAGTTGTTTAGAAAGTTTAAACCAGAAAGTTGTGAGTGCCTAGAGGCAGTAAACACATGGCAAAATAAAAATAAAAACTCATTTCCATTGCAGCCCCACTTGGGCTGACAAGAAATCACACTAAGTGCCACTTAAACTGAAATTATGACATGTTGTCCGATTCATTTGGGGACGCTGTCAAACAATCCAGGACTGTGGATCAGTTTAAACAACCCCATCTGAACTAGTTTTCATCTTGTCAACAGGTATAACTAGCTGTAATTCTGTAACTCGAAATGTTCTGAGCTGGCACTTCATACCTGTGAGCTTCTCCTTATCTTCACACAGGAAGTATTTCTCTCACTGATATCTCCAGACACCAAAAGCTCCTCTTATTTAAACTCACTGGCACCAAAACTGCTGTAAATCTGAGGCCCTAGCCACAGATAAATTCACTGCCCTCCCTTTTAGCTTCATGTTTAAATAAACATTCTCCTTCAGCGTTAACAGCAGAGTATCTTTGTCCAACAGCTCTGCCTCTCTGTAGACCCTGATAAGAGACGGCTGAAGGTCTTTGATCTTAAAGTCCAGACTGTTTCCTGTCTCAAATGGCAAACGGAGGAAGTGGATTTAGGACTGTTACTCTTTGGTAACAATAAGGGCCGAGTAAATCAGAGTTTTAGTGACAGCGGCTCATGAAAGGCCCATGGGAAACTTCTATATGTGCATCAAGGAAACAATGAAGTGAATATAGAACTCAAACATTAAGTATTTGTGATTTAATCTTAAGAGCGTTTGATATAATATTACAACCTAGATCGTTTGTGTTTTTGTTAACATGGCTGGTAAAAACACACCTCAACTGTCAAAACTTAAAGGAGCAATCTGTAAGATATCTACTGAATGAAATGATAAAGTGACCTTACTATCTGATCAGACATTAAGGAAACATGCTATGTTGAAGTGCTGGCTTCTCTGACAACAATGCAGCAGCCAGTATGTCCTCCTTCTAACTTTAGATTCTGCTCCTGAATGCTCTGGATTTGCTTGGACCAGAGAAGGTAGGCGGTTTTTAAGGCACGGCCGTTTTGGACACCCCTCGGTTTGCCTGGCAAATGGCAAACCAACAGGTGTTGCAGTGATGGAAGCAACCAATCAAACCAGTTCAAATAGAAGTGATTGTACCCGACCTAAAACACCTCTGCATGTTTCTTATAAGCTCCAAGAGTTTGTTTTTTCTAGATCCTTATAGCTATATAGATAGCTAATGAGAGCGTTGAAAGTGGTCTTCATGGCTATGGTCTCGCATATTTTAAAAATCATCAAGTGTGTATCCAGCCTTAGGTACTTTTAATCAAACAGCTGTGGCTCCATACTGACTCATTAACAGCTCACCTGATGTCACTGTGTAATCAGGGAGCACATCTGATGAATGAATGTTTACAGTATATAGATTCAACATCTGCTCCCTCTGTGAGTCCTCGGAAATCAACCAGTTAAGAGTGTCTCACATTTTCCCTTTTGAAGATCAGAGTCTTATATTTTCCTTCCCAACTTGAGGGATATTTGGGAGAAAAAAATAACGATATGAATTCATGTTTTTTTGTTTATTCTGTGATTTTTTTGTAGATTGTATTTATCGATTTTAATGTTTCAGAGCACATCATAACAGGAATATCTTTTTAGCTTTTGAAAAGTGAACACTGAACAATCAATTTGACATTTTTCTGTCCTACAAGCATTTTCTTTATCTTGTCAAGACAAGAGATTAGCTCTTGACAAATTGTGTAGTGGATTTCAGTATCGTGTTTTAAAGGAGAATCTATTTTGCTGATCCATATTTAAATACATACATATAATGTTACAATGTTGAATGTCCATACTAAGCCTTAGCAAAGATACACAGTTGTTGGCGTAACCCCTGGACGTAGTTTCCTGTTGCTCTGAACGAGACTTTACGAGAACTTTGCAAGACTTGTCCAGAACCTGACGTCAAGTTCTTCAGATGTATCAGAGCAAAGCATGGAGCAAAGTTGTAGGACATGCCGACCCTGTAACCTCTTTAAAGGACAAGCCCACCTGGAAACTCACTCAAATGTCCCAGCAACTGCAAACAGAGCTGGCCAATTGGAGGAAAGTGAGCACGTGGGGAGGCGGGTCTTAAAGAGACAGTAGCTGAAATGAACTGTTTCAGGAAGAGGTTGAAATGAGGGATTTTACTGACACCAGTATCAGATAAATGTTGAGGTTTTTGAGCTACATATCTTGCAACTCTACTCAGTAGGTGTCACTGACTGACATGGTTATTAGTGAAAGTGGGGATAATAGATCTGCTTTAAGAATGTCATGTCTGGGATAACCCTTTGATGAGGTGATTTTTTGTATCCTTTTTTTTTATCATCCGCTTATTTTCAGAGAACATTTTGATTTACTTTTATCAACATTATTACTTCATTTTTTACTATGTATATCTTTTACTTTAAGTTCTTTGACCCCTGAGGTTGTCAAACCCTTAACCCTGCAGGAGTGGGAGTCAGGCTACAAGAATGTAGCTGCGTGAGTCCAGAGCGATGACCTCCACTCTTGACACAACCTCATCACATTTTTAGAAATATCAGCTGTTCAATGTCAACAGATTATGAAAGCAACCATGTGAGGGCAAGTGCATACCAAAATACCATTGATCTCAGGGTCATACTTGGGTCATGTACATGCCTCCCCTTGCACAATATGTGGCTTGTTTTATGTGAGTGCCACTGAACCAACCTTTCCTTGAATTAAACATTTTCTCCGGTTGGGTCTCATGCAGTTGACTTTTGCATTTCCCCAACACAGGACTGTGTATTGAAGCAAACAGAGGAAAAAAAAGAGGATGTGAGGCCTATAGTGTGGGCACGGACCGATCTTAAATCTGAGATTACGATCAAAGCCTCTATAGACACAAGGGTGCATTCACAAAAAAAACCTTACATGATTAGCAACCACCTGTCAACAACTCATCTGCCTTCCTTGTGACTCGAGCGTCTAAAGAGCAGAGAGAGGTCTTGTTTGTGAAAGGCCGATCATGACACACAACTCTTGCCAAACTCCCAGGGCTGCGTGAGCGGAGGCTGACAGGCGACTAATGAGTCTCAACGAGGGTTCCTTGCAAACAGCTTCATGAATTAGTCATCACCCTCCCTTGACCTGTGCGGCGATACGATCCGAGGCAGCCGCGGCAGTTTCTCAAGGACCGGAGAGGTTACGTGAGTTAAAGAGATGGCAGGCTGGTGGGAAAGGACGCAGGACTGACCTGCAGAGTGGTGACTGATGGAGGCAGTCTGCTGTTAGCGTGCAGGTCATTTTGTTACACAAATATGTTTGTCGCCGTGGAGTTAAGTACCACACCGCTGATCTTATATTTAGTAGATGTTTTATCCACAGCTAGTAGAGAGTCTACAAATGGATTCTGGAAACTCGCTGTTATGGAAACTCAATGTGGTGTTCGTCATGTTTTTTACAGCGCCGTCTACTGTTGCACACAGCGTCACATTTTTCAAATGAGCCGTCAATGATGGCGTTTTCTATATTTTTATCATGGTTTCAAATAAATCATTCAAAAGAAACTTCTAAGAAAAACTTGAAATTGGTCTTGATCTCAAGACCACTTTTTGAAGGTCTTGGTCTCATCTCTGAATCAAAAGCATTTTTACTGTGTCTTGTGTCGGACTGGGTCTCTGACTTTTCCACGTCAATACTGAGATTAGAAGGAAAACGCCTCTTTCCAAAAGAACGAGTAACGTTAAGAACGTTAATTATCGGATTTGTATCCCCCGGTTAAGACCGCAACCTTCCCGGTCTAAGTGAGTTACATGCCTGCTTCACACTAGATGATGGCTTTTCAGAGATATTTCTGGTCTTGGTCTTGACTCGGTCTCGGAGCACTCTGGTCTCGGGTATACGTCTTGGTCTCGGTCAGTGTTGTCATGACTACAACACTAACTTGAACACAAAATGGTCTGATAATAACTATCAAGATGAAACTGGGTTTGAGAAAATGTACCTCGCTTTCACACTTGCACAAAACTCCTGAGAACTTCAAGTTTCATGATGAGCTGCATGTGGACCACAAACAGCCACATTTTCCCCTCCGTCTTGCTGCCTTAAACTCTTGAACAAGTCTTTCAAATTTGCTTTCGATTTTACTCAAAAGAGTCCAGCACGTTCTATTCCTTTTTTGGCAGCGTATGTTCACAGTGACTTTATCACTGGCTTTATAAATATGAGAGGTCTTCCACATCTTTAAACTCAATTACTTAAACAATGTGCCATGCTAATGGAAAAGTACTACTTCGCTAATTCATTACCCCTCTCATGATGCCTGCAATAATGACTGCACATTATAATGTCACCAAAGGCTCTTAATGAACAGAATCTAATGTAAAGGGGTCCACAGAGCACAACATGAAGTGTAATTACGATGTCCTGTGATGAAAAATGATGCTCATGAAAAACAAACTGGTGCACTGGGTCAGGTTCGTGCCACACAAAGCCCGCTCGTTTCAAATCAATGGAAGTTATTTTGCCTCTGCTTCTGAAATAATAATCCACATCTTTTCACAGATATAAACGTCTGTTTTTATTCCATTGCTGATTATTATTAAGGCAAAGTATTGTGCTTCCTGATATGAAGGCTTTGACGTTCATTGTTCAGAACCAATTTTGTTTGATTACACAATGAACTACAGTATTATACCTGTGTAAATGAAAGAGGCCATTCATAGTCGTGTAGACTTCTGGATGGCAGCATAGGTGAACCGATGTCCCCACCCCTTCTGTTGCCAATTGTCTGATGTTCCTCTTTAAAAAGCACAGTATGAACAAAACAGTAACAAAAGATGACGTTGAGGCTGGCGGGGAATCATGGGAGTGATTCTCCCTGCTAATTCATCCCCGCCCCTGATGAAAGTCAACTTCAAATTGGCCGTAGTCATGACGACCGGGTGTCACAGACCTGAGGAAGAGAATATGTTTACAGAGGAGCTAATGTATCTACATGACGTTTTTATCACAGCAGCTCATACAGCGACAGTACGGTAGCAATTCCCGCTTCCTTATGTTTGCCGTCTTTGACGTATCATCCTGTGTTTCCACGGCAACGATCAACATGTTGTGTTTGTCATGGGGACTCTGTCTTAGTGGCCGCCACGACAAGAATGCGTCCCGCTAAAACTATAAAATTATGGATTTCTGTGGCTTTGATAACTGTTGGAAAAAAATTATAATATAAGTACTCAACAAAAATATATATATAACAAACGCTTAGTCAATTTTATTAATTTAGATTTTTTTATGTAAACATTGTCATAAAATTCTACCTTTAAGTTGACTGTTGAAGCTTTTAGGATGTATCTTGTTTTTTGTGTTAACAGTAGGCCTCTTTGATGGATGTGTAATCTCTGGGTTGAGTAGAAACATTCTGTCCTTACCGCACAAACATCATCATGTGACATGTAAGCATCTTCTTGGCTCGCTCAGGTCAAAGACGTAGGTTGAATGGTTTGAAATCTTCGAGAAAAAATGGTGGTCTTTTGACACTTAGCGATGTCACGACTTCATACAAAGTGTGCAAAGTGGGCTAAAAATGGTGACACGTTTATCAGAGACCGTGAGATACCCATCTGAGCAATCACATAATCACTGCGCTCTCACATCCAGTAAAGGGGTCATATGGGACGTAGGACCGGCGCGGCCTGAGAGAGCATCTCGGGCCCGCTGTGCCTGTGAAGTCACACAAGAGTCACAATCTGTGCCTCTTCTGCTCCGGAGGCGTCAGGCAGGGCCGGCACAGATGGGAGATAGAGCGGTGTCATCTGGTCACGACGTGGCAGGGAGGGCGACAGGGCAACCTTTGTGTAATTAGATAGATGGTCTCTGTGGTTTTGGCTTCTGTGCTGACACTGAAACCTGTAGCTGTGGGCCAGTGATACTAAGCACTGCATTAATGCACCAATTTGGGTGTGATTAAATCGTGTTAGTCTTATCTTTCACGGCTATAATATAATATAATATAAATTTATAATAATAAACACCGATTTATTTCATGCCTGTTTGTATGATTCTTAGTTAAGATTAAGATTAACTTTATTGTCCCAGTGGGTAATTTGTCTTGGACTTCAGTGAACATACTTCAACACTTCAGCCAGATTCAACATTTGTGCTGAATTTAGATCAGTAGGCTTTTTTATATTCACATGTATAGATGGATCACAAAATGGAGGATCATGGGAAATCTCAACCTGAGTGCGTGCAAAAACATTTTTTTTTGAAGCATACATTTTTAGAAATAAGCAGAATAACCAAGACTGACTGTACCCACGTCCTTTTTCCTTTTGGAAATAAACGATTTAAAATATAAAAACATGCAGTAAAAAGAAACAGAGTGGTGTCGATCATACAGCGGCTGTTGTCAACAAACTGTTGTCATGGAGACAGGACTACGCCGCCTGTAACTGGAACAAACTGCCATTAGAGATTAGATGTGCTCCAAACGTAACATTTTTTAAAATCCAGTTTAAACAAAAAAAAATTCATGTGTCTTTGAATGAGTCTTTAATCTGTTCTTATTGCACTTCACAAATCATTCTTATGTAATTTACTTGCTTTTAATTGTCTCTTTTGTTTGATTGGATGTACTCCTGTTCATTTGTATTTTAATACTTTATTCTTGTTTTAGTAGAACCAAGTCTATTGAGTTGCCTTTGTGCTTCATCAATAAAATGTCCTTGCCTTGAAGCAGAAGCAGCAGCACAACATCCAATAAAAGTACAAATTCAAAACACCTGAGACAATCACATCATCAATCATTGATAAAAACGTCAATACAATAAGACGCGTAATATATGATCATCAATATTCATGATGCATTCATTGACCAGCCTGTTGGGGAACCGACGCCTGAACATCTATTGACATTTTTCACTCCAGACACAAGAAGAACAAAAAGTTTTCATTTCTTTATTTGACGGGGTATACCAAGTTGGCCGACAATAACAGGGTTGGAGGTTAAATCACTACCTCCTCCTTATCACTTCTTTAATTGGCCATTGGAAGAACCGAACCTGGTATTGTCATTAGTAACTGACAAGTGCTTTTCATGAAATTTGCCATCAGTGTGTGTGTGAATGTGTGCGTGAGGCCAAATGTGCTAATGGCTTTGGATAAAAACACTTCATCACTGCACCTCTGGCCTTTTTTCATTGTCCACCAGCATCTCCTCCACCAGTAGTTGGCGTGTGGCTGGTATCATTTGGTTAGAAACAACTTGATTTCAAGAACATGATTTGTTGAAAAAAATCTAAACAAACATCAAAATTGGACAATGTCACAAAAATGTTCCATGATGATAGCTTTGCTACAAAATTAGCGACGTGCTAGTTTGACCTCTTCTTATTTTTAATATAATTGTGCAATTACTCATACTGTCATCATTTAATGGGGGCAGCGAGTAGCTCAGTCTGTAGGGACTTGTGTTGGGAACTGGAGAGTTACTGGTTGAAGTCCCGGTGCGGACCAAAGTATGGAGGTTGGTCTGGTAGCTGGAGAGGTGTCAGGTCACTTCCTGGGGTGCTCCCTGTGTAGCAGCCCCACTCTGACATCTCTCCACTAATGCATGTCCACAGGTCCTGTTTGTGCATGTGTGTATTTAGGCCTATATGTGTGAGAAGCATGTCTTTCAGTAACGATTGAAAGATTCCCTTGTCATGTAGTGTGAAGCTGTGAATCATTGTTTCTTGCAGACATTGTTGCAGGTGGATGTAGGTGTGCCTACTGTTGTGTCATGTTAACCGAGTTTAGACAATCTGAGTCCTGTTGTACTGTTGGTTTAGTGAGCGCAGCTGCTTTTTATTTTCATGTTCTACACATTTTGTTGAATTACCGTCGGCTTCCGCTGGTTTTGATTTTAGAGAAATCAGACCCATCGAGTTATTTTTATTAAAAGGACAAAGACAGATTTCTTTAATCTCAATCCTTCTTTTTGACAACCCATTGATCATTTTTCTATTCATCATCCAAAGTTTTTTTTTTAAGAGTATTGCTCTTTAGATTTATATTTGTACCTCTCTGGTTAGATGAACGACTCACTCGACACAGATTCTATCAGAAGTTATTGCTTGGATTTTTATTCATTCTGGACCTTTAATACTAGCCCTGAAAACAGACGTTGTCCTGTCTCATATTGAAGTTACAATGTGACCAAGCTTGAACTTTAGCTTCAGTGTACATTATTCTTAAAAAAGCTGCTGCTTCCTCTCTCATGTGTAACTTCTGCCTCATTTTGATTATTGGGATTGGGAGGGTTAAAAAGTGCGCAGAGGCCCCCCCCATTAGATTTGATTAAACCAGATGGAGTGGGTGACATGGGGGTTGAAGAAAGGGGTGGAATGAGGGAGAGACAGAGGGCGAGAGAGAGAGAGAGAGAGAGACGGCTGGATGAGGGGTTATGGCACTGCATTATGCATCGCAGATCATCAGCCCGGGTGGCTTGCTTTATGGGTTGGTGTCAGGGGTGCCACTCCTGCTTCACACTCGACTGCCATGGGCCTGTTGCCATGGCAGCAGCAAAGCTACTCATTAGCAAATATTACCCTTTACCCACAGAGAGAGAGAGGGAGAGAGAGAGAGAGAGAGAGGGAGCAGGGCGCTGACTTTGACAGACAGCAGACGTCAAATAATAGGTTTACTATTGACAGAGTTTGGGGGCATCAGCGTATGAAAACCTCTGCAGGAATGAGAAGACGGCGTTGGATAATGTGCAGATGAAGCGATTTGGATTCATTCTGGGAAGATTCTCTGCTCATTGAAATCCATCCACTTTGCATTTATGAGGCCTCTTGTGCTGCTTGACTTTCATTTCCATATCCAAATGTTCATTTTGGAAGAAAACGGCCTCCGAGATACAATAACTATTTATGCATTAGTGTGTGTGTGTGTGTGTGTGTGTGTGTGTGTGTGTGTGTGTGTGCACAATTTGAATAAGATTGCCCCCTTTTCTTTTTTCTTTCATGCACAAATCTTAAGAAAAGACCAAATATTTGCATATTTGCCAATTGCTTCAAAAGAGGTGTAATTGTTGGATCCTTTGATTGACAGCCCTCCTTATTCTGAAGCTGGACAGGTGGAGGAAGAGGGAGTGCCTTAGGCTGTTTGGTCACCTTCTTTACCATAATGTCCCGGTTGGTTGTGTTTATTGTTGCTTTCCTATCATTTGAAATTTGGCTTTTAATACATTTATTCTTAATGTTTTCATTTTAAAGGGTCAAAACTAGACCTGTCAGTTAGTTCATCAAGATTAATTAAGGTGTAAAAAGAAGGCATTCATTCTTTTAACAGCAATTAAGCGCATGCCTTTTTGTCCCTTCAGGCTCACCGTAGATAGTCGTCCTCAGTGTCTCCCTGTAGTCTCAGTGATGATAAAGAAGGACACTGCTGCATCTGTGAATGTCTCATTTCACTTTAACAAACTCTCAGGCAGCTCAGCTGACGAGTCCAAAGTAACATCCACCTTCCAGCTGTTTGACGTCAGTTTGGGATCCCTAACCACTTCCTGTTTCTGTGCTTAACTTCATCGTCCCAACAATATGGTCCCAACCTTCAATCTACCAGAAGCTCCTTACTTTATTTCAAAATAAAAGCAGGGTTGAACTCAAACAGCAAATTAAGTCTTTTCAGCTCAGGTCAGTACAAACATGAAAAATAAAAGCCAAACACTTTTTATTTTTGTGAAATAGTGGAATTTAAAACATGAGATTAATCACGATTAAAAATGTTAATCGTTTGACAGTCATAGTCAAAACACTTATTTTATTGATTCATTGATGCAAAGTATTTGAACTACAATTAAGCTGTATGTTCGAGAAGAGTTTTATAACATCATATTAATAAAAAGTTAACGTGACACCCGTTAAAAAGTACAGAAAACAGACATTAAGTCATATTTTATTGGGTATAATTACAAGTTGTATATATAATGTAATCTTTATTGTCTTTTGTGCTACATGTGATGTAGCTGACTATTTCTGATTGACAACAGCCTCTCCAGTTTCTGACTCAAACATTTCCTGCAGGAAGGAAGATAAATAGAAATACCAATTTTCTTATGGCTTTTAAACTGATTTTAAAAGTCCAGGTCCCCTTTGAAGTCATCTCACACAAACTGTAACCTTCAAAACTTTCACTTCAAGGAAGCGGAAAAAAAAAAACACACACACACACACACACACACACACACACACACACACACACACACCAAAATGGATTCTATCTTCTTCTTCTTCTTCTTCTGCAGACGTGATTGACAGCTTGCACGGCCCTCCGTTTTCTGCAGCCGAGCAGCGTGGGAGGCGATGGAGAATCTTCAATAACAGGTGATCACGTCCGAGCAAACAACATCAAACCTTAACACCGGTGTGCCAGAACATCCCGAACAGACGTGTCTTCAGTCTTATAATCACATTTTGGTACGCACACCTGGAAAAGGGCCTCGCTCTGTGTGTGTGTGTGTGTGTGTCTGCCTGTGTGTGTGTGTGTGTGTGTGTGATCCCTCTAATGGAAAATGGTGTATAATGGAGGAGAGAGATGGTGAGCTAATGAAAAGGGTAGCGAGGTGACATTTTGAGAGTGAAGTCTGAAGTGAGATGACATTTACAGAGAAGAAGCCTCAAAGACAGTCCTTTAGGAATACCCTCCTCTCTATATATCATATTATATGGGAGCAGCGCAGGAATGTAATAGGAGCTGATTTAACATGACTCCGGTCTGCTGGCAGAGCGTCCCTCTTTGTCTTCAGTTCGTATGATTTGGCTGCGTAATGTTGGGCAGATGGAGGTTGTTGGTTTTAATTGTTTCTTTTCATTGTAAATTCTGTTGGACATTATCTAACAGTCAGATATGACTACATCATCGATGGATAGTTTCCATTAAAAGATTGGTGCGGCTGTGGCTCAGTTGGTAGAGTCAGTCGTCTCTCAACTGGAGGGTTTGGGGTTCGATCCTCAGCTCCTGTAGCCACATGTTCGATGTGTCCTTGGGCAAGACGCTTAACCCCAAAGTTGCTACTGCTGCTTTTTGGCGGCGTAGGAATGTGTATGAATGGGATGAGTTACTTCTGATGGTCACTTTACTCAGCAGCCTCTGCCATCAGTGTGTGAATGTGTAGGTGTGACCTGCGGTGTAAAAAGCACTTTGAGTAGTCAGAAGACTAGAAAAACAAGTTCTCATCGCAGAAGATGCACTCCCTCCTAACTCTGTGCCTTCAGTGTCGGGAGGTTTTGGTCAAAAATTTCAAGGCCTCCAGAAGAAACAAAAAAAAATAAAATGAAAACACGATGTCAGCACTCAGGAGGATTTGTGTTCCAAAATGTAGTAGCGATACACGATTCCAACAACGGCTGCAACGACAGCTGGTATCAACCATGTGGTCCAGGAAGTGCTGGACTCTGCTGAATTTGTGTCAGGTGCCTCCTTTTCCTTCTCCTTCTGTCTGTCATCCATGTGAAGCTCCCCGATGTAGTACTGCTCGAGCAACTCCCTGGCATCTGTGGAGTGACCCACATCCTCAAAGCTCTCTTTTACCATTTTTGTTCAAGTGATTCATCTTAAAAAAAAACTTTAAAAACGTTTTTAATCTCATCGGTCTACATCAGGCATAAAAGGGGTTGCATGAATACTTCAAAATAAAATGTTGAGTTTTGTTTTGTTGTTTCTCAGGTTCCAGCGACCAACAGTTTTCCTGCCCGCCAACCTGCACGAGAAAAGATCTTCAAAGCACATGTTTCAGGTAAGGTGATGAAACCAAATCCATTTTACACTGGCTGGGTTTTCCATAGACGTCAGCGATCCTCTAGACTACACAGCCCATTGATCGTTTTAGTAAACGGTTTCATTGTTAGATTTAGTTATAAGAGGTCTGTCTTTGAAAAAGGGTTTTCAAAGATTCAGACAAAACTACCAAAGTGCATCATGAAAAGAGAAGAACTGGTGGACCCACTGAAAGCAAACAGACGCAATTGAAAATCCGCCTCTACATGTTGTGTGTTGCAACCATCTGATTTGCTGCTCAAGGCATGCTGGGATACCTAGCTATGTACGCGAACCAACCGGGTATTGCCATTAAACAGCTTTTCTTCCTCAGTACATCGAACTCATCCGTATAAAGGTTCAGGGTTTGGGTGCATCTAAAGTCTCTTAAATTCATGACAATGACTTTAGATGGATTGGTTGCCTTCTATATGCAAACACGGTCAGAGTAACTCGGGAGTATGATGGCCAGAAGTGAAAAACTGGCACATCAAAAAAAAGACTACTTTAAAGGATGGTTTGGTATTTTGAAGTGGGGTTGTACGAGGTATTAGTGAATTAAAAGTATTCTAGCCACAGTGGATCTAGCCGCCAGCATGGCTCCTTTAGGGACTCTCCTTAAAGGGCTGACAGACATCGACTCACAAACACCTCGTACAACCCCCGCTTCAAAAACACAGAACTATCCCTGAACACATGGTGGCTTCTTCTCACTGCTTCTACTAATCGCATTCATGTCAAGCAACGTTATGTTACATGAATAAGAAACAGCAAAAGTCCAATGAAAATGAGTCAAGGGTGTAATAACGGTGACGAGGTTTGGTGGTTTGATAAAGGAGAAATATAAACGTGTGATTATTTATGAAACATTGCCGTCCGACTCCTAAACAACTGACAGGAGTGTCAATCACAAACTACCTCATGCTCAGTTTGCACATATTACACTCATTTTTTGCACAGTTTAAAATTTCTATTTGCACTCTACTGCCTTCAAATTGCCTTATTTTTTTGTATTCTTTGGATATTTGGATATATTATTATTGATTTATTATTTTTTTATTTTTTTATTTGGCTATGTTTAATTTTAATATTTTATTGTTGGCATTCATTGTGGACAGCAAAGAAAAAATTTCATTGTGCAGGGAAACATGTTTCCTACTGTGCACATGACAATGAACATTTTGAATCTTGAATTGAATCTTATTGTTAAATTTGCTAAAACTATACAATCTTAACAGGAACACAAATGATGACTTAGGTAATATCAAGTCTCTCAGATTGTTATTTTCTTTAATTTTAGTGGGTTGTGATTGAGACTGTCGGTGTGCAGATGCATTTGATAGCTGATGCAAACATTTGGAGGATTCACTGAGAGAATAATGCATCGTGTCTTCATTAATGTGTCATGTGTCTCAAGAAGAGGGACTCTTTGATGGCTTGTAGCAATCCCTTTCTTCTCGTGCGATAGAAAATATTCATATTTGAAGTAGAGCCACATGTGTGTATGTATATATGTATGAAGAGGCTATTGGAATGGTACACTACAGACTGCAGCTATGACCTCAGAAGTGAAAGGTATTGAAACACACTTACAACCACACCTCTCACATAGAAAGGTCATACACTTTTACCGTCTGCCTTTACTCTGAAACCTTTATCCGACACGACATTTCCTGTCAGAAGTTTGACATTTCTTCGACATCAAAACTGAATATATTCTTTGTGATCTAACTTTTTTTTTTTTTAAAGTCAAAACCAACTTATGAGGTCACGCCAAGAGCAAACGCTTACTCCATGAAAACTTTTGTCAAACACTTCCTCCAGTATGTGGCAGGACGTTTTTGCTCAAACACATGATAAAAAAATGTGACTTAAATGCGTGTGAAATCTTTCTCAAGAGGGGCGGCGAGCCGGTTTTTCTCACGGAGGACACGTCCACCGGGAGGGGACTGGTGTGTGTGTCATTTGAGAGAAGCAGATCAAGGAGGGGGAACATTTCCACTGCCACATGGGGAACTTAATCAGGACAGCTTTTCTGAGCCTGAGATCATCTCTGGAGAATGGAGGATAGCAGGCTGTGAAACCTTTGATGTCCCATTCAGTGGACCGCGTGTTTTCCTCAGAGATAAAGACTCTTAATAAGCGTGTAATGACACTGGCCTGACAGTCGGATGTGCCACAGATGGTTTCTGAAGTTTGTATTTGCTTTAGATAATTTTGGGGTTCAAGTCAAAGAGATGGTCTGGTGAGAAGCGGTGTCGCATTTCTCGTCTGATGAAAGGTCAAATGAAATGGTGAAATGTACGTTAATGTAGCTGTAATCGTATCAAATTGTTTACTGGTGGATATTTAGGAACTATAAGTGCTGGCTCGTGTCCAAACAGATCATGCATCATGGTGTTACAAGAGAAAAAATGCAACCTAAGATCAAAAAAACACAGCAACAAAAAAAAGCATAGACCAAACTTCCGGCCAATCACAGCACTTCAAAGTTCTTCTACCCACTGCGTGCATACACATATATTCACATACTGATGGCTGCAGCTTTGAATGTATTTTAATGTTCATCCACACGTCTAGACAAGCTTCATGTGGGTCAGTCTCCTGCCTTTTGACATTTTAAGTACATGTCGAAGCTCCTTGTTTACTACACATGCACTTGAAATACGTTAAGATGCATCTAATGGGGCTTTCACACCTGCAGAAAACTCCTGAAAGAACTCCTGATATTTGCAGGAGGAGCTGTATGTGTGAATGTTAACAGATGAATTTTTTTTCTCTCAGATTAATCCAGAGTTTCTCCTGCCAGACCCCTAGGACTTTTTCCGCATAAAGTCAGAGTGGGCTGATGTGAGAATGCAGCAGGATATAATCAGGAGAATATCAGGAGCTCTCCTCCTGATATTCTCTAGATATTTTCACGAGTGAATATGTGAAAACGTCTTCAGAGAGATGGATGCATTTAAACATCTGGCCGAGTTTCAATCTTCCACTCATTCGATATCTGATCTCCCCAATTTACATCCAGTGATCAGATGTAAGCTCATGTTTTTCTTTAAACGGAGCATCTTTATGTTTTCTTATTTAGACAGTTAGACCGTTAATGTAGAGTTCTTTAAATCGGTGGCTCTCAACTGATGGGTCGGGACCCAGAGGGGGGGGTCGCGGAGCCATTTTCAGGGGGTCGCAAATGTGTGCCTGGAAACAAATCTTGTGTAAAAAAAGTCGGTGAAGTGCTTTTTAAAGATTTATTTTTGGGCTTTTTGCACCTTCATTGGAGAGATAGGACAGTGGATAGAGTCAGAAATCAGGGAGCGAGAGAGAGTGGGGAATGACATGCAGGAAAGGAGCCACAGGCTGGATTTGAACCTGGGCCGATTGCGTGGAGGACTACAGCCTCTGTACATGGGGCACACGCAGTAACCACTGTGCCACCTGCGCCCCGAGAAGGGCTTTTTAAACATGTTTGTTTTGTTTCCTGCTTCTGTCACATGTTTTTACCGACTGAGGTCCAAACTTCATAATTTATTTTTGATTGGTCGAAAAAAATGAGAAATTTGGGTCCCGATTTTTCATGGAGGAGTTGGTGGTGGGGTCCCGAGGCTGGACGAGTTGAGAACCACTGCTTTAAATGTCCAGCTTCACATTTTGTATATATGGAGTGATCGCCTTTTGTTTGTGTGCAAAGGTTCAACGAGGTGAACATACTGGATCTTAATTAGAGTCGTTTGTTATTCAGTCTGAGATCACAGGTGGATTTTAACATAAACTATTCCACGGTTCATTAAAGACATCACAGCTCGGGAAGTGTGCGTGCGCTGTCGTTCTGCCACTTAGATGATGTTGGGCAGAGTTTTTTTCACGACACACTTAAAGCCTCCCTTTGTACACACTTTAATGCTTTAGTCATCACAGAGTCTTTTCTGGTACCATCAATGCATCGTCATGTGTCGTCCCATCAATAATCGCACAATGGGCTCATGTTATTGCTTCTGCGGAATCTGACAACATGACATTTACTTTGAACAATGACACTTAATGGTTTATGTCTCAAGCTGCTGTTTTGATGGATGAGACGCACGCATGCCGTCTCCGGCTCTGCGGTTTGAGCGCCTCTCATTGTCTCGTAAGTCATCAAGCTGTGAAGGACGCCTGCCACTACTCGGCTGTGGATCTGCAAACTTTTATTACACTAATAAGTAGCCTTGTTTTTAATTTGTCTATATTTAGACTGATGCTCTTTACACTGTTGCATTCTGGGATGGAAAATGAGAAGAGCCCACTCATCCAGTCATTATGCTCTCTGGTTTTAATTTCTCTACCTGTTACACTGATATCAACACACGCAGATATGAAAAACTGATAATGCACACACACATGCTTTCAGGGACAAACACTGAATGCATGTCACATCACTCCATCCCTGTGTTTATCTCTCTCAGCCTCTCAATCGCCGTCTTTCTTTCTTTCGCGCCTTGTTGACAGTAAAAACCATTTCAAGGTCCTTTGGTACACGACTAGCTGTCATGTCTGACGCTCCAAGGTACAGCAGAGTGGATCTTGTTTACTGTCGACCAAATGACAGGACTATGTGGACACGTATATATTTATGTACACAGCCCGATAAATGGACTGCACAAGGTCAGGCACGCTGCTGACTTAGAGAAAGATCATTCAAGAGGTTCATAAATGTAAACACACACTCGTCTATTATGTCTAAATAGAATCATTACATTGACTATATACTCATTTTCTTCAAGCTTTAACAAGTCGAATAACGTTCTATTATCATATCAATATATAAACATCTACAAAGTGTCAGTTATCTCAAATGAAAATATCCGTTATTTACCTGTGGTATCAGGCTATGAAGCCTTGAAGATTTAACACTTAACTTTCTTAAAGTTGAAATGAATACATTTTCTTTCCAGTGTAGTTTTCTAAGAGGAAGGAGAAGACTCATCAGGCTCATGAAACATGACTCATTTTGTGTTTTAGAGTTGATCTGTCAAGTTTACAGTCCGGCATCATGTTGCTCCTGCATTGCTCATAGTGCATATACAATAAACAACAGAAGTGCCGATATTTGATGGAAGACAGACGTAAATAGCACTCTGTGTTTTTCTTTACTGATGATTCAAAATGTTGCCAGGGATCGTAGCGGCAGACACACTTTGCACTGACTTCAGTCACAGGAAACAAACGTCACTCCCCCCTCCCATTGGCTTGAGGTGAATTCTCTGGATCAAGGGCGTAGGTTTGGATTCAACATTGGGGGGGGACAAATTTTGAGCATCAAACACTTCATTTCCTGCATTCTGGTGAATTTTTATGCAACAATTTGTGCCTTTTCTGAATTAATTTATGGCGGAAATTTCTTTACTATGTATAGGAAATTATAATTATTTTTGAATTACTTTTAATTATTCAACTGTATTGTTCATAACTTTCTGCATATTCAAAACATTACAGGTGTTTTGGGATGTTTTTTTTTAGGAATCATCAGAATGACACCTTGTTATAGCCTTAGTATCCAAAATTTAAAACTACATCAAAGCCGTTGTTATGGCTGACTAATCTTTCACTCACTATTTGGAAAAAATGCGGTCGAGAGTTAAAAAAAAGCGTGAGCGAGAGTAACGTGCCTGCGCATGCGCGTGTGACTGTGCGGCAAGGTTAAGATGGTATGGTCCACTATAGGGGTGTCTGAAATGATTGGGAAACATATTTACAGGTCAGAAGGATATATAAATGTTTTTCATTACCTCTTCTTTCGACCTTTTAAAACATTTTTTTTTTTTTTGAGGGGGACAAATCTACCTTTTCTAAATATTGGGCGGAAAACATCCCCTGCGTAAACATGTTTACTTATGCTGTAAAAACTGTTTTTTTGTGCCAGTCATGTGAATGTAACTTCCTGTGTTCCTGGAGCCAGCTTCAAGTAGATTCTCGACGAACTTCAGGATTTTGCACTTCCGCATTGGCTTCATTTTTCCAGACATTAGGTTGCCGCTTGATAAAAACACATCACGGGCGATTTGATGAAATGACTGCGTCCTGAACTCCAGACTTATCGTTGCTGCAGAATTTCCTCGTGCACATTTTGTCCCTCAAAAGTGGCATGAAGTGTCATCAAAGTGCACTGCGTCCCCAAGTGTTGCAAATGAACATGATAATGATATGGTAATGATATTATAATCACTGCCTGTTCATTTTCTTCATTTTGTCACTAGAAAATTCATTACATGGCACGGGAAGTGATACTTGGCGCCCTGAGGTGCATTTTTGTGCGCATAATGCATTCTGTCCCATGAAATATACATTTTAGTGTTGCGGAAATTTAGGGCATGAAATGCAGCGTGAGACATTTGGTGCTCCGTGTTATTACAGCGATATGACTCGAGGTGCGGAGGGCAGAGAGGAAGCATGTTGCGTTAATGTGGAGGGATGAAGAGCGGAGTCAGTAGTTTATTTGTTTGCCCTACGATTCAGCTCAGCGTTCATCATCATCATCATCATCATCATCACCAAGTCTTCAGACAAACAGTCATTGTCTGCTACGTTCACGGGTTTTCCCCTCATGAACGAAATGGTCATATTTCTTTTTTTTTTTTAACTTCTTCTGTCGTGTCTTTGACCCAGTTCTTCAGCATGTTGTCTTTAATTAGACTCAGGTCTTTTCCCGGGCCAGAGGCCTCCTTTCTCGAGTGTGAACACAGCTAACCATACACACATTGTAGTGATCATGTGTTTCTCTCTCTGAGCTCTTTATTTTTAAATGTTACACATGATAAAAAAAAGTTTCCCTTAAGTGATCTCACACATGAGCCTCTATGTTATAACGCTTTACACATTTATTCTCTCCCTTCAGCTTCTTCCAAGGTCAATGCCATGATGTGTTCATTGTTACTATTGTCCACTACTTCACCCTTTTTTATCAGTCTGTTCACAATGACTTGGCAATTATTAAAACATCCAGAGAAGCTAATGGACAAAACTGAAGATGGTGTAGCCTAATAAAAAAAAACTATCTAACTAACGCTTCCCTGCTTAACCAGTCTGCGGGAAGCATCGATGTAGGTTGTAAAGCAACTCTAACACAAAAACAGCTTTTTTTAAGAAGATAGAAACAGCAGCCGTCAGTGAGATGAACAAGACATCATGCAGAAGCCATCTTCTTTTTGGAGCATTTTTAGTATATTTATTGATTATTTATTAATCCCTGCACTTTTTATCTTGTCTTTCCTCTATCTTGTTTTTACTGATGACTACTTTTTGCTTTTACTCACCATGTTTTCGGTGGTAAATTATTACTCTTATCTTACTTTGACTTTACTTGATTGGCGGTATAGTCTTATTTGTATCTTGTTTTTATTTGTCTTATTCTTACGATGGGTTACTTTACCTTGTTTTTTTTTGCTAAGGGCTTTTTCTCTTCATGATGTTTTGTCCTGTACTGTCGTTTTGTGTGTGAAAGGAGTACGACTCACTACGTGTCTTATGAAAGTGGAGTTGCACTCTGGGAACTTTGGTGGGCACCAAAGCGCACCAAACCAAATCTTGTTGCTTTAAGTTTTACAATTCTTCTTGCAAACAAATTTACAATTGAATTATTATCTCATGTCATCCCCTATTTTTAAATAAGCTGCAGTTAACACATCATTTTTAGGTACGGCATTCTATAAATCTACAACCTGACACCTTTTGCTTCTTACACTCACTCACAAAGAGGATGATTCTTCTTAGGCAAAGGATTTCTACAGCTGCGAGAGGATAAACCTGCAGAAGATTTACTTACGTTTCTCTTTACATATTCATGAATAAACTCCATCATACATACATACATACATAAATAAATTAACCTGAGATGATGACATAAAGGCATCCAACATGCAACATGTGGTTTCTTATGATAAACCGACTGCGTACATATCCCCGCTGTCTCATGTTGCTACTCTTCCCACTGAGCTCTAATCCAGTTAGTCACAGAAAGAATCAAACGATATTTACATTCACACATCCTCAGTAAAGCCAATAAAGAAAACACTAATTCACTTGCATGTGGCTCCGTCGCACAAGTGTGTCTGCAGCTCCCTCAGAATCAAAGAGTATGTTCTTCTCCAAATGTACCATCGCTCATGTTTTCTGAACATCCCGCTCTGTTTATCTCAACTAGTTGATTTGTGTTGTGAGGCAGACAGTTTTGGCTTGAAGGTGTATTTCTCGGCACATTGTGCTACATAAGCTACACTGTCAGTGAGGATTACAGTATTTTATGGTGAAAGTTCCCCCCCTGGGATGTCATTACTTTAAACCCTCCTGCAATACATCAATTTCTAATTAACATTTGCATACTAGATCGTCGGGGGGGTGTGCCGGAGAGGAGGGGAGGCTGGGTGCTGAGGACTCACACACATACATTTATGCTAATTAATTGAAATAAAATGAGCCTGGGGCTTTAGATGGGGCGGAGCGATGGAATGCTTCAACACCCAACGGGAGGGGCGGGCTAGATGCTCGAGTGCTGTTAGCGATGCCCTGTGCATTAAAAAAAAACACCCAAACCCCGAGGGACCTGAACTAAGCTGATGGTCTGAGGAGTTATGTTGGTGTAAGTTTATGTTTCAATAATGTTAAAGACAGCATAAACATATCAACCAAATTTGTGAACTTATATGCAGTCGCATCCCAGTTACAACTTTAGCAACATTTTGAGGGACCCGATATGGCCCTTATCAAACAATGTGGTTTAAGGAAGATGTGTCACATCAGAAACAAAATGGTTTCAGGGTAAGTTTGGGCCCAGACTGCAACATACTGTAGAATATAAAACATTGGTTAGGTTATCTTTTATTCCTGTAGGTTTATTCCTTAGACAGTATAAATCATGGACATCGCTGCGGTGATGTCACCAATTGGTTTCTAAAGCGGCTTTATGACGCACGTCAGTTGCGGTCGCCATATTGGGAGTACTATCTCCATTTTCTAACTAGCTGAGGCGTGTCTATAGCCTCCTGGCAAACACCTACAAAGCCCCAACGTCAACTCAGCCACTCCCATAATTATGTGAGTTCATAAAAAACTCTTAGGCTCGATACAATTAATACAAAAAAAAAGATAAACCCTCAGTACAGTATGTAAAACAAAAAAGAAATTAGCTATTTATACTAAATTAAATTTTTGAACCAGGCTGTAAACTTGTTTTATTCTACTGTAAGACGGGGCATTTTGACTTGAGACCCAGCCTCGTGTTGGTGGACAGTCTAACTGACAGACTCAGAGGGCAGAACAAACACCAAGCTGTGGGAGTGTCACCCACCTGGGGGAGGGGCTACTGCCCTTTGTGATGTCATGAAGGGAAGATCTCCAAACGGACTGTTTGAGCACACATTTTCTGAAAAGTGGAGCAGGCAGAAGACGGAGAGGATGGACTTTTCTCATCATTGGGGGGTTTGAAGACAGACTAGAGACACATGTTAGTGTTAGAGAAACATGGTAAAGCCTATTTTGCATAATATGTGACCTTTAAAATCTGATTTTAATACGAATATCAATATGCCTTTGGACAAGTGTATATCTGAGCTCATTCAGTTTGTTTATATGTGCAGATGTCTTTCATGATGGGAGTTACTCTGGGAAATATGTATCCAAACGTATCATCTTAGCTTTGAGTTAATTTCCTTAGCGCTAAACATAAGGCTAATTTTTAACAAAAAGCTTGTTTCAATGTTTTATTGCAAAACCAGTTCTCAAAACAAGAGCATGTTCAGAGAAATATAATTAGTTATTTCTTATTTGAATGTTACAAATCATGTTAAACAGACACATTATAACACTATGTTTAAACAGCTGTGGTTCCCCTGGACCAATCACCATATTTTAGAGGATACCAGAGCTGAGCGTTCATGCATCATCCCACAAATGTTCATTAAAATCCAATCAACAGCATTCAGCTGATAAACAGACACACTGAGGCAGATCTATAATCCCTCCCCTCAGTTTCATCTCGGGAACAATTGTCCACCAGTGCAGTGAGATCATTTAACTGATATAATCTTGTAGCTTGCACGCAGGATTAGATGTATAGCGTCAGCATCTCACCGCTTGTACAATCTGTAAACATCATGTGTGAGGCCATGCATGCATGTGTGTGTGTGTGTGTGTGTGTGTGTGTGTGTGTGTGTGTGTGTGTGTGTGTGTGTGTGTGTGTGTGTGTGTGTGTGTGTGTGTGTGTGTGTGTGTGTGTGTGTGTGTGTGTGTGTGTGTGTGTGTGTGTGTGTGTGTGTGTGTGTGTGTGTGTGTGTGTGTGTGTGTGTGTGTGTGTGTGTGTGTGTGTGTGTGTGTGTGCTTGAATATGTTTGCAGGATGATGCCTTAGAGGAGACAACAACACAAGTGAGGTGTCATGACTTTGCTCCGAGCCACAGGTCTGCTGAGACAGACGGCCTCGACTGTCTCCTTCAAGTGTTGTTGTTGTTGCCTCATCTGAGTGTAAATTAGAGTTTGGAGCAAAGCAGATGATAAATCTGTACTTTGTATGCAGACGCGCTAATGCAAGCAATTCTGTGTCTAGAATTGCACTCCAGGCCAATTCCTATGCTGGTTGACTTATGAAGTTAGGAAACTAAAAAAGAAGAAAAAAGAAACCCACATTCAGCCTTAATGATAGCTAAGACACAGCTACACAGAGGTGTTAACCACCAGGATATTTTCATAACAGTACAAATGAGAAGCAATATTAGAAAACCTGCTGCTAGTTTCCTTTGATCCAACTATTCTCCGATAATTAACTTGGTGTTGCATGTTTGGTTGAATTCAAACAGCCCAAATATTAGACCGACAAAGTCAAAAAAGCTCAGTGGGTGGTGGACGAGTCATAATGCTAGTGAGCTTGGACTCAAAACTCACTACTCAGATGTGGGACTCGTGTGTGGGCTCCCATTTTGGTAATAACATATTTTGCCATTTTAAATGCTCTGATTGGAGATGTCTGCACTTAAAGGAGATCTATTATCCTCACTTTCACTATTAATCATGTCAGTCTGAGACTCCTATTGAGCAGCGATGTGAGATGTGTAGCTTAAAAACCTCCTTATTTATTTGATACTGACGTCAATAAAATCCCTTATTTAAAGCCTCTGCCTGGAACGCTTCATTTCAGCTGCTGTCTCTTTAAGGCCCCGCCTCCCCACGTGCCCACTTGCCTCCGATTGGCCAGCTCTGTTTGCGATCGCAGGAAAATTTGAGTGACCTTGAAAGCTGCCAGGATGGGCGTTTCATTGCATTTTAACTTGGCTCCATGCTTTGCTCTAATACGTTAGTAGTACCTGACGTGAAGTTCTGGCCAAGTCTCGCGCAATTCTCGTAATGTCTCGTTCAGAGCAGCAGGAAATCACGTCCAGGGATTACGCCAGCAACTGTGTATCTTGTGTATCGTGTTTAAAAAAATGTCTAGTATGGATACTAGACGGCAGGTACAATCAGTGAGTAACTTAAACACTGTAGAACATTATGCAATGTCAAACTCCAAATGATTGCTGATGTTGTTCTGTCTTTGCTTGGCGCGTATATAAACAGACTCTACCTCCTCTAATTGGCCCATAAAAATCAATAAGTGCTGCTTTGCATTAGAGCAAATTCTCATTTATTCCATAAACAGCGTTTGCTTATCACCATAACTTTAAATGGTATTGCCTTGAATTGGTCAAACTAAGCAGAAAAATAACACCACTACGGGTAATGAATCATGTTCTACCTCTCTACACACAAACATCTATGTGATTAAAAGATTGTTGAGGAATTTATGCAGCTCTGGTTTACCTTCTGACCTCAGACTGCTGGATACTATCAATCATTTTAACAAGGGAAACCATCCTGAGGGTTATGATATTATTGGTCATGATTGTCAGCTCACTATGTGTCAGGTCAGATACAGGAACCACAATACATTCACCTTCATAGTCTACTTTGTATGACATTTGATACAGAGCTATATCAGCATCCCTTTTGTTTCACAGCGTTGACGTGCATGGTTCAAGGACAACAGGACCTTTTTCAGAATAATGTTCCCAAATACGATTCACCCTCTTGTTCTGTGATGAATCTGCTCTCCCAGTGGGATGAAATTACATGTTGCGTGTCAAGCTGAGGCAGAGTAATACGCTCTGATTATCAAGCAATGCACCGAATCTTCGATTATCTCCAAGGAATGCTAATCACTCTTCTATTGGATTTTTTTTCGGTGACGCCTGCCATTAATCCTCACCGCGGTCTGGTGTGATGAAATCGGCGCACTCTTTTTTTTTTTTTGAACGTAATTAACTCCCATGATCGCTTTTGAACCTCTGCTGCATCGAGTGCTCTGATCGAGAGAAATTACACCGGGCTATTGCGAGTATTTAATGGACCCACGAGTGTCAATTAATGTGGAGAAGCTTTTCATTGGGCTTTCTTTTCATGTCCACTAGCCCAGGTTTTTATTAAAAAGCACTTATCCCGAGCCTTTGCTTCTGAAATGAACAGCCTATACCAAGGCAGTACAATAACATGCGTCGTGTTGTGATTAGCCTGAGGGTGCTAGACCTCCACCACTGTGGCTTTAGACCCAGCTCTGCTTCTGGTTTGACTCCAGAGCTCCAGGCAAGGATTTGGTTTATGAGAATAAGTTGTACACTTCTATCAAATTAGACCACTGCTGATATCCCTGAAAAGATGTAATCGAAAGGAGAACTTGATCGGACATTGTATCCAGGAGTTTGCATTTTATTCTGTATTGTAATGAGTCTCGTTAAAACTGCATTTTGAAGAATTTCTATGTCTTAGTTATTTCAGATGCAAGTTGGATTTGACAGTAGCACAGTGGTGGCAAATGGGTCAAGATGCTGACCACAAACTGCAAATTCTTACACAACCGTGTTGAACTCCAAATGTTTTCACTTGACCTTTCAGTCAGTTGGAAACACTTCCAGTTTGAAGGGAAGGTTGAGTGCTGTTAAGTTGTGTTTCAGACCAAAAATGAATCAAAGTTGGCCTTTCTAGTGGAATGAACCCGAAACAAGATGGTTTTGCTGTTATTTAATTACAATGCATGGGGTGAAAGGATGAAGTAATCACTAATTGATGGTACAGATTTGTAAAATGTTTATTTTAATACATTATTTGTCAGGTCTGGACACAAAACTGGGTTAAAGAAACAACGTTGAAAGTGCTTTTTAATGGAGTCTAGATCAACCTTTGTGAAATGGCAACAAGCTAAATTTCTTTCTTTTAGTTGAATGCTTTCTACTTATGCTACTCTTGGCATTGCAGGATTTGACTAGGATGGAGGATTCGGCATTGATACACATAGATAGATAGATAGATAGGAACTTTATTAATCCCTTGGGAAGGTTCCCTAAGGAAATTCAGATTCCAGCAGCAGGTAACACCAAAGGATAGAACAGCACACATATACAAAAAAAAAACCACAAGTTATATACAAATAATATACTGTACACAGTAGCAGTAATGGAAATGTTAAGAGAGACAGTAAGAGAACCTTCACAAAGGTAAAATATTCTGTCTTTGCAACTGAGCAATGCAAAACTCGTCACAAAGAAAAACCAAGTAATGCTTTTAGAATTAATTCATTTTGAAGGTTGATTGAGATAATGGAGGTCAACTCTTTATACATCCACTTTGGTCACTTTGGTTACCTTTTCCATGCTAGAAGCATGTCGCCTGAACTCCTGCTTTAATAATGAATAAATAATAATTTGGCAACCCACCCAGAAAGGGATGAGCATGTACAGAGATTAACGATCGCTGTTTTTTTTTTGTTTTTTTTTTACAAAAGAACTAACTGTCCTACATTGGTCAGTCCTGATGACTTCTTTGATGTAGTCCTGAGGAGGGTATTTGTGTCAGTTTCCATACTCTGGACCTCATATAGTCCCTTTATTGGGTTCATTTTGTATTGATTTGTGCTGTTTTAGCTTTCTATAGTTACATTCACTTACTCCTGGTGCATTACCTAGGATAAATGTACTGTTGGTCACCATGCAGCTTGGAGCAATCAGGGGTGAAAATGTTAATTAAGGTCTTGCTACTTGAAGGCAGCTGCTGGCTGAGTGGAGACTGTTGCTGCCTCACTTTTCCAGCCCAGATTTCTGTTGCCAGGTACCTGCGGCCCCGTGGTTTGAAAATCCATTTTTATTATCTCAAGGCCAATACAGCTGCACTAAGGAGATCCACAGTGTTTGTGGGCTTTGATGGGGAAAAAAAAGACTCCAAAAGAAGATAAGCACAGTGGGCGTTGTAGTGGAGATGAGTGTCCTCCATAATGTTCTGTCCCATGTTCTGAATGATCTGGTGAATATAATGCTTGCAAACCATTTAAAGGAACCATTTTCTTTTTTGTGTGCAAAACTAGCTATATTAAAAAAGGTAATTTATCAATATCCAATCAGATGCTGTACATTTTCTCTTTATACATATATAAGTGATCTTTGCTATCAACTTTAATCTTTTAGAAATGTTTTTATTGGATATGATTTTAAAGGAAAATAAAGTCTCAAATAGAATTTTATTGAGGTTATCTAATGGTTTTGCACATCACATAGTGGGCATAGTGGGTTCAGCCCAATGAGGGACTGAGCAAGACCCTCATATTTCACCCAATGGTTGCTGGCACATGTAAGCATTCTGCCATTAGCATGTGGTTGGGTAATTAAGCAACACAGTGTCTCTTGCTTTGGATAAAAAAGTCTCACAAATGCTTTAATTTAACTTTTTGAATACCCAATAAACTAAGAAATTAACTCAAAAAAAGATCAAATTTGACTTGTTTGTCAGAGAGTAATTTGGATAAATTGGCATTTGCTTTTGGACCCTCTAATATCTCAGAAGTCTCAAAGGTGTTTGATGAAGTGAAGGGTTTGTCAGGAAAAAAAAAAGGACTGGAAAGCTTTAACAGCTAATTGTTAAATATTCACCAAATCAGTCTTCCAGAGTTTGCGCAGCCTCTAATCAGAAAAGCGTGGTGGGCATCTCCAGTAATTGATGCATAGCTAATGACTTGGTGATTAATAGACTGGCACTCGACTCGCAGAAATGTGGCAGATCAGAAGATGAGAAGGAGGAGTGGGTTGAGAGACAAAGACCCCGCAATGTTCTGTGACGTGTTCAAGGCCTCGGTACATCATCGAGCCATCGCTTCTGTAAAAATCCACCTAATTAGAGAAGAAAAGCTCAGTGCTGGCTGTGTTTAAAATGTGATGGGTGTTAATTAGGTTTGTCCAGGCATATGGAGATTTGCCCTCTGGATTAGCATGGCTGTGAATGACGACAAAGGGGGGGGGGGGGGATGGTTTGTTTCTTTTTCTGGCTCCGATTGGCTCCATGGCCTTTGTGATTGCAGCGTGTCTCGTCTCTGGCTTGTGTTTGGATGAATACGATTCAATGAAAGGTCCTCTGGGTTTGGTAAAGGTCACAGTTTTGTTTCTTTTGACATTGAGGTAACTGAATAAGACCGCTTTAACCCCCAACTCAACAAGTCCTGTACTGGCCAATAGAAGAAAGACATTAATTACTGACATCCTGTCTGCTCTAATGACCTTCTCATTGAAACGAGGGTCAACGTTTTCCTCATCTGTATGCAAAGCAACACAAAATAAACTATTAAATACCGAGAAATTTCCTTGGCCGGGTCACCAGTGCTGATAGATGAAATCTGTGGCTGCATCTGAGGATCCCCCCGGATGTGAGCAACAGCAGTACACAATGCCATTATCGCATGCTGTGTGCCTAGCTAAGACAGATGGTCCTGAGGGACCAGTGAAGCATCAACCCCCCCCGTCCCCCCCGTCCCCCCCCGTCCCCCTCCGCTCCCCAAAGAGACCATTGGTGGATCCGGAACTGTTCAGGGCTAATATTAGCCACAGATAAGGACACCTGCAGAGGAAGGACATTTGGCATCTAGCAGAGATACAGGGAAACCTTCAGTTCATCTATATATAGCCTGGAGAAATGAGGATAGGAAGGCCTGCTCGCTGGGATGCTCGCTGTCACTTGCTTTCCTGCCTTGAAAAATGTATCTCTGGGAATAAATGGATTCCCCCACTCCTTTAGATTCTAGCCTGCTCAGGATACGATTCAACCCCTTTTTTTATTTTCTCTAGAAGATTTTTACGCCGCATCTGCACAATAAGCATTTTAACCAGACCTACACAATGAAGTCATTTTAAGAACACTGAAAGCCTTTTTTTTAAATATTATTCATTGAAGTCATTTAGGACCTGATCAACTTAAGCCATTTTTTCGCAATGGCTGCACCCATTTTCTATACTAACCCAATTCAGTTCAGATACCTTGACCCTCAGGGTCCTCAGCGCCAAAAGGCTCTCGGCGTTCCATGTCGCTGCGGTCTCAGTTTAAAATAGTTAAACTATTGGCACCGTCGTGCTCGTTAATGTCTCTTCTGCCTCAACGACCAATCAAATCAAGAAGAGGCGGGACTTCTGATCTCAACTTTGCCAACAACAATGGAGGAGAAATGACTCTGACTCGTCTTTTAGAAGATTCAGCTTGAGGTTTAAAGCTGCTGCTAATGCCAGGACGGGACATGTGTATTGTTTTTTTCTTGGTAAAACTTGCTAGAACAATAGCAAATATAAAGCATATGAAGCCATTTAAAACAGAGCTTAAGGTCACTACTGAAGGTGCCTAGCAACAGTAAGCGTAGGTGAGAAGCCCAGTTAATAAAAATGTAAAATGAAGTGATCTTTCTCATGGTGAACACCCAAGTCCCTTTGAAAGGCTGGTGACATTGGATGATCGGGGAATCAAAGACATTTTCATCAGGATGTGAGAGTTTAAGTTTCACGTGAAGCTGAAAGTAAATCTTAACTTTCTGCTTTTAATCCAGATCATAACCTATTGTGTTGCAATGACTCTCAAGTTGGGCTGCTGTGGCTCAGTTGGTAGAGTTGGTCGCGTCTCAACTGGAAGGTCGGGGGTTCAATCCCCAGCTCCTTAAAGCCACATGTCAAGACACTTAACCCCGTGTTCCTCCCGCTGCTTCGTCACAGTTGTATACTTGTGTATGAGTGGGACTACTTACTACATCCGCAACCTCTACCATCAGTGTGTGACATGGGTTGTAAATGTCTCAACCTCACGTCCATTAACCATTTACCAAAACACAACTGTAATATTGTTTTCTAAACCTGACCAATTAGTTTTTCATCATGCATGTAATATAATCACCCCTGATAGTTGTCAAACTTGGGGTTTTGGTGCCAAAAGTAGACCTTATCGGGAACGTTTCACAACATTAATCACGTCTTAGAAAGGCTTTCTTCTTCTCCATGTGGGTTTTAAATTGGCACTGTTTTCAACACTTAATTGTAGCTAATTCTATGCGTTTATTTAAAGCCGTGCTTAGAGGTTGTTGTGTCAGCTATTTCTGTTAGTTCAGGTTGGTTGGGCACGATGAAGTGCACGCTTTTTGGAGTTAGTAATGTGTGATAATTTGATTTGAGAGAACGTCCTTCACCCAGAGGAACAAGGTGTTCAGGTCCATGTTGGCTAGTGTCCACCCCCAGGCTGTTTGTGCCATGTTTCGGATGCATTCTGCTGCTAGACACATGCATGCTATTCATCAAGCAGGTACACCAGACTGGGAGCACAGTTTGCCTGTCACCTGCGGCACAGCCAGCCTGTAATCAGGGAAGTGCTCCTCTCTCCTCCATGCATATTCAGCAGAGGACGGATGGAGAAAATGATTGGAGATTTGAAAAGTGAGGTTTTACTAATATGATTTAGTTTAAAAATCCAAAAGTGGGTGACCTTCTTTTTCTTTAATTATGATTCATTAGATAGGGACAGATACAAGACAAGACAAACTGAAAACAGCAATCCAATGCGGGTATCACAGTGTTTATAGCGGATGCTAACTTGTAACACCTGTCCCCTTAAAGCAGGTCTAGGTCAGTAGTTCTCACCCGGTCGAGCCTCAGGACCCACCAAATACTCCTTCATGAAAAATCACTACTCAGATTTCTTACATTTTTTAATCAATTTAGGCAATTTGGACCTCAGACGGCACAAAGCGTGATAGAACAAAGAAACTGAATGAAACAATCGTATTTAAAAGAAGCGCTTCAGAGACTTTTTGACAGTATTTTTCCTCTTTGGCGACCCACTGAAAACGGATCCACTAAACCACTTTAAACCCCTGGTCTAGGTGAATGAGAGAATCAAGCAAAGTGATACCTTTCTTGTAGTAATCCAAATGTCAGCAGACATAGCTCGCATGTAAAAAAGCTGCAAAATCTATATTAATAAAAATGTATTTATTTTGTAGCTTTGATCTTTAAATTGACCTTAATTGCTGTCAGCTCCAAAAATTCAAAATGTGTTATTTGTGTCTTTTAGTGTCTCATTTTTTGGCTGCTTGTTGTTTGTGTGGCATTGTGCTGCTGCTTATCTTGGCCAGGACACTCTTGTAAAATATTTTTTTATCTCAACAAGTTTCTTTCCTGGTTAAATACATTTTAAAAATGACATTTGTCTTAGTTCTGTAATGATGAAATGTTGAGGACCTCTGTGGACAAAGCCTCACATTGGATCTCCGTGCTGATCTTGTCCTGTGTTGAAAATCTCACCCTGGCGTCTTTTAACCATCCCATATATCACTCATATGAGGATCTTTCCCTGAAAATGGTAAACCGAGACACTTCTCCCGTCTGCTCACTGCAAAACCCCAGAGGCAGCGCGCGCCGACATTAAAAATAACAATATGGAAATAATCAATCTTCTTCCTGATCGTGTGGTTTGCCTTTGGAGGTCATTAAGAGCCATCATTATACACTTTAGTCTGTTCCATAACCAATAACAATCTCCTCAGAGCTGGTTTAGCATAGAAAATAAAAAGTATGTGATGAATCAAAATGGGGATCTTCCTCCCCTGCCTGTCACCCGTCATCTTGGCACAGTTTCAAGTCTCTCCAGTGATTCTGATGTATTTTTTAAACTCCACATTCCTCATGAAAGACGATGTTAAAATAGACGGCGCTCTGTGTCGATGGCCATGAGGAGGAAAAGACAGCCGGTCTTAAGCCTCCAGTAGCTGTAAGCATTACTATTTGAGCGTCTTGGGTGGAATAAAATATTAATTTGCGGGCACATCCGTTTGATTTTGAAACATTTATTGCCGCTTTAAGAGTGTTCTGTTTAAAAGCGGCTCTGCGGTGGTGGATGAAGACCTCGCTCCCCGAGGAGGTCAGCGGCAGCCGAAGAGTGCATTCAACCCAAGGGGGAAATAATAAGTCACACTATCACTGCTTTAACTTGTTTTTTATGAGAATTAACTCGACTTTGAATGGACCTGGAAACAATCAACAGAAAATCTAATCATCACAATACGGTATATTTGTAATTAAAATTGTTTCAAGCTGTTCATATTAAAAAAGTGTTCGCCTGATAATTACAGGGTGCCTCACAAGTACAAGCGCCTACATGCTTCCTATTCATAGTTCCATGTCGCTCAGTGGGAAAAACACCAAAATAACATGTTGGAACGGGGGGGGACTCGTTCACACTTAAATATGCGCTCAATGTGCTTTTAATTTAACTTTTCTCCAAACGGCATATCATTATCTGGATGTTGCCTATTTGAGAGATCGCAGCAAAGCAAATACAGTGTGTTTCTAGTTTATTAATATTTAATTATTTGGGTGGGATATCCACTTTAAAACAGATATAAGGTCGCACCCATATAAAAGACTTTAAATCGCATGAATTAAAAATACTAAATGCAGAGAAACTTTGCCACTTACGCTGCATGTCCTTAAATATATTCAAAATGTAAGGCGCTTCAGAATCATTAAAATATTCCCAAAGGAGGGGGGGGAGGAGGGAGGGGAGAATACAGTCGTGTATCTGTAGTGTATATTCCCTCAAGTAAAATTCCCTCTCATATCAGAGTAAACATAAAAGAGGGAACGTTTCCACTTGTGATCAGCAGCTGCGATGGTATCAAATGTTTCACCCACATGCATTTATGACACTTGATATTTCCTTCCTCCAGCCTGTGTAGTATACCTGTCAATCTCTGGGTTTTTCATCCAGTGTGTGATTCATGTGTGGGTTTCTGCATCCATATATATATATATTTATTATCTACACACCTCGGGGTGTACATATGTGTGTTAAAAACATGTTTACACTTCTTGCCAACATGATGTAGGAAGAGTGTGAACGAGTGATTAGCTGTGATTAGGACCTCGGTTGAGGGTAACATTAATATCAAAACACTGATGAGGTGTAGGTGACAGTTAAGGTTAGACACGGTCTGTAGACGAGACAAAGACAGAATGAAATATTCACTTGAGTACTGCATCGCAAAGCAAACGTGGAAAAAAAAGTTTCAGTTCATTCAGTGGTGCCCAACCTCTCCCAACAAGAAGAATGAACAATCAGTTCCGCACATATGTTTGACAAGAGTGAATGTGTAATCAGCAATAAAAATGTAGATTCAAAATGTTCTGTGTCTAATTCCAGGTTCCTGCCCATGCAGAGCTTTAAACATGAACAGGGATCTTAAAGGGAATTCTGAAAGTGACTTGAATCCCATGTGGGGAAGAGAAAATGGGAGTTATGTGAGTCGCCCTGATGGAGTAAATCAGCAGTCTTATCCCCACATACTCCGTGCGCGGCGCGGTGCGTCCCACGTCTGGAACGTGAGCGCAGCAATGATCAGCTGTACACGCATCACAGGAGAACTACAAGATCACGCGGGAGTAAAGAGAAAAAACGTTCAAACAACACGTTGCTTTGTCTTTCTGGGGATGATTTGTTTTTCATTCCGTGCCAACATTTTGACGTAATTTTGATAAAGTGATGAAAAATAGGATCGATGTTTTTATTTTGGAATTCACCGGACGCTCTCTGTGCGTTTCCTTGTCTGACTTCCTGTCTGGACGCGTTCCTGCAGTGTACTAAGGAGATGGACTGCGACCCGCATGGAGTATGTGGGGATTGGGGACTGTTAGCCAAAAGCTAACGAGTTAGCCTCTTGTCACTGATTATACTCTTGTACCTGTTGGGTGTATGCATTGCGAGGCTGAATTAGTTGTGAGGAAAGGAGGGCGTGATTTTGGCACATTGGATGGATTTCAAGCGCCGAGAAATGACATTTCAGTGGAAGTGCTCCTAAGTGTAACAAACCCGGCTTTGTGCTCTTGAATTGTTCGCTTCATGTCAGATCATCTTCCTGCTCGGCTTCAAGCAGCTCCAGCCTGTATGTGGTCTGCTGGCCTCTTCCTAAAAACACAACTACACACACACACAGCGTCTGCTCACCGGCTGCTATCATCTGCTGGCATGAACACACAACAGCTCGAGCCCTCCGGGGGGGCTGGAGGGGTTGTGGGTGGGAGGGCAGGTTTTCTGGCAGGCCCCTCGGGCTCTTCACCCCGTACACTGGGCTGTCTGTCTCAAACTCCCGTCCTGTCAACTCAAGGACTCCTCATTCAAGTGTCTGTCACTATCGCTCTCTGTCTGTCTCCGCAGATAGCTAACAGATGTCCAAGTCAGAGCCGGTGAGTGACATACCGGCGCACTGAGGGTGGGTGGGATTATGCAGCGTGTAACAGGATTACAAGTGAAATGCTAGCTGTTAGTGTGGAGAAATATACACTGTTAGCCTACTTGGATTACCAGTGGTGTTGAGAGCCTATCACGAGCCCTCCGTTAAATTTACATTGACAACCTTTGAGGAATCATGCAGATCCACGCCGGGTTCAAGACGTCTGCTTCATTTCAATGTCTGTGAACCTCAAAAGCGAATAAGCGTTCCAGATTTATTTCTGCTTTTGGCGTCTTGTCCTTTGCTCTCCATTTTTCTCTGAATAGTCTCAATACGAGGATGTGTGTTACACAAAATCCAACAGATTAATCGTGTGCTGTGTAGCAGCTCTCCAGACGGTTGGCTTTGAGCTCCGTGAGTTACGCTGGTTGACGAGGGAAAAACGATCGTCAATGGAAGAAACAGTTTGCATTTGGAAAAACAAATTCAAAAGTCAGAAAAAGTGATAATTAGCTTACCCTCTCATCTCTCTACATCTCTTCCTTAAATAATAAACTGTTCCTCTTAGCGCCCCCTCAGGCAGTTTGTATTAAATTTCTGAAAATGTGTATTTTGTACTTTGCATAGTTGTTGTATTTGCAGCAAATTTGCTGTTGTAGCATGTTTATTTTTCATTGGCAGAGCATTCCAGTCGTTGCATTTGTTTGGAAATTTGCTGCATGTTTATTCCCGTGTTGATCACCTCAGCTGTTGTCGATCATTTCACCTCTGTCGGCCATTTTAATAAATACTGTTAACAGTGTTTTTTTCATCAAACAGTCCAACAATATACATTACGCAACCAGGGGCAAAGTAATTGAAACAGCGTCCACATGTGTTGTAAAACGTTCTGCCATGCAAGATAATAAAAGGCTAAAATAAGGAAGGAGGTCTTGAGTTAATACTGACAAATAGAACGATGAAAAAATAAACCGTCCGTCATAAAGAGAACCTGCAAAGCAGAGTGTGACTTCATTTCCTCTTAACATTTTTTCCCCAGTTGATCCTGATAACATTTCTCCTGCCTGACATTCTTCCTATAATTGAGTTATTTTATAACCGTCCATATCGGATACCGGCACATGTAAGTCACTCATTGAGTTTGTCCCTGTGAGAATACTGAAACTCTCTGAAGGGAAGGACTTTTTTTTTCCAGTGAGGTGTTTCCTAGTAACACTATACGAGGCCTTCTGTAAAAAAAAATCAATCAGTATTACGATACATATGATGATTTGGAAACAGGGCTGGCTTCCCATCCAGGAATATCTGGAGATCATGGACGATGCAGGCGAGTCTTTCTGGGACTGGAAAATACCTGGAAAATTGGAGGAGGCTGGATTGGCATGGTACTTAAGAGTCAGCAGACGTGTTGGAAGATGAGTCGAGCTTAACTCAGAACACTGCTGTCCACCTTGAGCAAATTCACTCTCATACCAAACAGCAGCTGAATCCTGAGTTTAAACGCAAAAGAGCAGTCGGTCGTCCCTTAACCAGAAGGTCGGGGGTTTGATCCACAGCTTCTGCATCCACATGTACAATGTGTCCTTGGGCGAGACACTTAACCCACATCCTGCTGCTTTGTCGGCAGCCTATGAATGTGTATGAATGTTCGTTACTTCTGGTGGACACTTTCCTTAGCAGCCTCTGCCAGCAGTGTGTGAATGGTGACCTGCGGTGAAAAGAGCTTTTAATAGTCAAAGGACAAGAAAAGTGCTTTACAAGTCCATTCACCATTTACCATCAAAGCAGCAAGCCAAGAAATGGACTTTAATAACTTCATTTAAAACTTTCAGGGCAAATGTGCCTGATCAAACTATTTATAATAAAGTTTGTCCCTAAGACTAGGTTGTACAATTTGTTCTTTTTTGTATAATGTTCTTTTCATGGGAGACATTTAAATGCAATTGCAAATTCAGTGACAAACAAAAAAACAAGAAACATGTGACAGCTGGAGTATTCTCTCCACAAATGTTTTTTTTTTGTTGTAAAAATAAAAAAAGACTGTCGGGTATAGAGAGTCCCTTTTGTTCCAACTGTGCTCTCTGAGCAATTATCAAGCTTGTGCGCAGCTTCCTGCATTATCTATCATTATTTTCTGGAACACATTCCCTGGATAATACAGAAAATGAAAAAAGCTAAATGTTATGTCATTGTTATTTCTCGTGCAGATGCTTTTCCATTCTTGGTTTTGACATTCCTTATTTTTTTTTTTTATTATTATGATGTTGATAATCCTCATGAAACCTATAATTATGTGCTGAATGGATCTTCACCCCACCAGGGAAATCAATTACATCTTAAAGGCTTTTTTTTGTATAAGTTATGAGATGGGATTTTAATTCCACTGGCTAATAAAAACTAATGAAAACTTCCATTCAGATTTCAGTCATAGATCAGCATATCAATAGCACCGATGCACGCCTTTTAAATACATTCACCAGCTTAATCTGCAGCACATGTCTCCGTGTTGTTGCATTAGAGATCCCTTATGCTCTTTTCACATCCAGCTTGTCAACATCCCCCTTTTTGCACCTTCTTTTAAAATGCAAAGTCTTTAGTTTGAGCTCATGAAAACCCCTAAACTAGCTTTGAATGCTTAAGGAGGTGGGGTTAGATCTTTTGTGGTTACTGAGTTTTTAAGTTCAGGTCACAGAATTGCCCTTTAACCACAAAACCAACCTTCAAGAAGTGTAACTCAAGGCAGCCAATGATCTTCAACAACAAGTGTAATTTATGGCTCGGTGTAGCCCAGTCACGGTATATTAATCCTGAGGCGTGATGCGGGGCATTGCTTCTGACTGGGGCGAGTTGAATGAAATGTTGAATGGACTCCTTTTTTTTGCTCGCTGCAGGTGGAAGGGAATTCTAATCCGAGCGTAGTGCTGCTCGGCTTACTAATAAAGCACTCAGGGTGCAGGACTGAGACCCTGAATATCCCTGCCTGCTACCCCGAGCACTGAATAAAAGACCAGGATCAAGGCCAAAGTTGGGAACAGGTTCTGACCTTGAGGTTGCAAAGTCTCCACGTGTACTGGCTGAGAATAGTAATGTTAACGGGCCTAGACGTTTGTGTTTGTAGATTTCACAGCAACGAGTCCTCCTTCCTTTAATGCAGATATTTTTACTACAGCTGTTACTTCTGTTTGTTTTAACACTGGTTTGATCCACTCAGCATCCCCAAAGCACGTAGTTTAACTGGGTTGTACCAGAAGTCTTGGCAAAGTCGTCCCAACCTCCAAGAATATTTATCCATCAGAAAAAAAATTCTGTTCTCTTTTATATTTTGCAAAATCAGTATTCAAATGGAGGCTCGGCTCTTTATGAGGTCTTTTTAGGTTGTTTGCTTGCTTGCATACAAACCCCTCACTACCTGAGGACCGTCTTTAGTGTGATTCCATGACAGGGTCCTCTGTCATTATGTCTTTGTAAAGCGGTGTGATATTGGTTTCCTCATCGAATAATTCATATTGCATTACGGTGTTGCAGACGTGTAACATGTACACAACAATGTTCTCCCCAGCTCGCTCCGCCGTCTAACAGTGATCCCGTCTCGCCCCTGTAACGCCTCTGTTACTACCTCCTTTGCTGGCTCAGACGTGGGCTCACTTTGACCCCCCATGGTGACATTGATGGTGAAGGAGAGATGTCACAGGAGCACAAATATGGCGCCTTGAACTGACAGTCTGAGAAGGGCTTTTGATTGGCTAACAGGAGTTTAGTTTATGCACCCAAAGCCCACTTCATCAAGGATAACAGGGAACCAATGTTACATCTTAGAAATCTCATCTTATTATAGGAAAAAAGTGTTTTTTTTTTTCAATGTTTGCATGTCGGCAGCAGCAGGCCGTCCACACCAACAATCCAGAGGAACCTAAAGACAAGGGAGCTCAGGAGCTATATGATTAGTAACTTAAATGGTACATAAAGGATTATAGATAGTGACATGCAGTAATATGAGTGTAGTGTGAATTAGGGCTGGGAGTCTTCGGGTGTCTCATGATACGATTTGATTTAGATTCTTGGGGTCATGATTCGATTGGGAATCTGTATTCGATTCAAAACGATTCTGGATTCATGATTCAAAGTCTATTTATGAATTAGTCGATACTTCAGGATCTACTCCAGTCATCTGTGAGACAGGCTGCATTTCTTGTTGCTCTATTTGGCGTTCTACTGAGTTAAAGATCTAGCATTAGCACTTAGCAGGGAGTGACTGATTAGCCAAAAAATAAATATTGATTTTTGGAAGTTATGAGTCAATTTAAAATCTCAGAAGATAAGAATCTCGATTTTTGCATAAATCAAGTTTTTTCCACCTCTATTGTGCATGCATGGAGAGAGAAAGTAATACAATGTTGTCTTCAGCAAGTAAACGAAGCAAAAAGCATATGTTACACACTTTAATTACAAGAAAAAGTCAGAATTCACCATCTTAATAAAAACCAGAGAAAGGATGTGACTACAAGTTTAATTAAGCTCATACAGAAACTGGAACATGTAAGCTAATGTGCAAAAGATACCAAAGTGCTCACTGAAAGCTGCTGTCAGCTCCTTATTTAGCTCCATCTCTCTGCCACTCTCATATCCTACCACATCATGGCTCAGCTGTCAGTCAAAAGCTAAATGGAGCTATCTTTGCAAACAAGGCAAACGCAAAAATGTGAATATAGTTTTCGGTATGATGAAAGACTAAAGCGGATATTTTGGATGCATAATTGTCACCTATTTGCATCATATTTCCACACCCCCACTAGTGTGAAACAGCACTCAGAGAAGAGTTTAAAAAATGCATGCATTCATGTTTGAAAAATATGGTCTGGATGTTTTGCTTCACCCAAGATGTGCTAACTGCTTACAATATTTGTGTTTATACTCTTTGCACATGTAGTCAGAGTTTGGAGAGAAAAATGGCGTCAACATATTTTACTTGACGGACATATCTCATAAGGAATGTATGTTTTTTTTTATTTTTTTTGTAATACCTGACATTTGCTTGGCATTTGAATCCACCTCCACATCTTTGTCATGCAGGCCACTCTGGAATCACATTTGCCATTTATATTAGTTTTAAATCTCAGGATCAGAAATGTTCTCCTAAAACACCCTCCAGTTGAATTCCCATTGACATTTGCGTCCCCTGATTGCTATTTTAGATAGGCGTGACACCTTGCATGTTATTTAGATAGTCATTCGGATAGCGGATTTCGTTTCAACTTCCACAAAGATTGCTGTTGTAAAATTTCCCCCTCGCCTTTTAATAGATGGGGTTTGTGAGAATGCGAGCCTCGGTGAAGCTGCAGGCGTTCTGACACGTCCATTACATGTAATGTTATGACAGTGGGGAGTCGGTTGAAAATAAGAGCCCACATGTGAAGAGAGTGCGACATATTTTCCTGTTGATGTGTCCGTATTTCTTCAGATTTTCTGTGCGCTCTTACATGTCGTTTCCTGTGTTTGCATGTTCGTGTCATAACAAATCCATTGCAAAACATATTTGAGCTTATTTTGTGTTCACTAGCCATCACTGTCTCACTAATGGAAGCGTCTCCTCTCTCATGATGGATAGCAAACCGCCTCTCTTGTTCACCAAATTATAGCCTTGTTCAATCAGTCATTTGTTACTGGGACGCCAAATACTGTGCCCTAGATACTACATTCTCAAAGAACTCGTTTGGTTTTTTGGCAATTTTGAAAAAGTAGAGGTACAATGCCTTGACTACATAGATTATATAAATGTATACCATCATCATCATGGTCAGTTTAGGGCAGTCAAAACATCAGGCGTGAGACTCGATATCACAGCATGTGAACTAAATAAACAACATTATCTGAACAGGCTGATGATTCCATTATAGTCTGTCTGTGAATTTCAAAACAGGATCTTGTGACTTGGCTGAATCCAAAGGTCAGACAACAAGTGGTCCAAAAAAAATAAAAAAATAAAACTTTTCCCTGTTGACCAACCAGCTGTGCAGCTTTCCCATCATCGTGACTCGGAAGGTGCAAAACAAAAGGAGGGAGGGCGGGACTTCCTGTTGCTGCCCGAACTGTTTGTCTCTGTTTAGTTTCAATCGTTCAAACGACAACATGTCTATTAGAAATGGACTTAGCATCGAGGTTTCAAAAAGCATAGACAGAAGGAAGTGCAATAAACCTGTATTTTTCTTCTGGCCAGCTGAGGGCGACTCCCATGGTTGAAAAAAAAAAACGTTTTACCAACGTCAATGACAATATGACACGATTACTCACTTGATTTCCTCAACAGAAACAAAGTCTTTGTTGGTTTAAAGTCTCGTTTGCTAGCTTTCCTCAAAACAGCATAATGTTGACTTTGAAAAAAAAGGGTCTCACTCATTCTGAAATGGATGATACATGGATAGTGATCTATGTTAAAGGACGTGGCTACCTGTGATTTACAAGTCTCTTTTCAAAGCTGGCTCAAATCGCCGGTGACGTCAACAGTGCCTTTCTGAAAAGTTGAAAAACAATTGAAAAAAGACGCTAGGTGGACACGAGGTCTTATAGATGCATCCCACTCTTCTACTACCACTCTCTGGATTATGACAGAAGTTGTAATACATTGCCCAATTTTAAACCCAGGTCATTTTTAGAGAGGCAAAAAGATTACTCGATCTTCCATGTGTAAAAGCGATGTCATCGGCGTATATAGTTACTCATACCTGCTTTGTTACCACAGCAGCCCAGGCAGATGTAGAGGTGATGTTTACGCATTAAAATCTGTATGTCTAGACATCTTTACGTTCCATTGCAGTCGTCCTAAGTGTTAAAATAAATCAGACCTTCTGCAAATCATAAAATCAATCTTGCTTAGTTCTCTAACCATGATAAATGTCTGTGAATTTGTCAAAGTTATGTTGATACAGAAACATGCTAAGAGAGATTAACTTCCTCCAAGGACAACAGGATGTCACAAGCACTGTTTACTCGTATGTTCAACCACTCCACACAAAACCAGTGAAATCATCAGTTTCACAGTATTGCATGAATCCACCCGGTGATGGAAGAGCACCCAGAGGATCAACCCAATAAATTAGCGGAACGGCAGCCTAATCATGTTAGCGATACCCACAGACATCTGGTAAACACTTCAGCTGGAACCATGCAAATGAACTCTGGCATAATGGACCGCCAATTATGGATTTGACTGATGGGGCTAGCAGAGGGGGGTTGGTGGGTGCATTTGTGTTTTTTTTTGTGAGAAAAAAAGTGTCAGATTTTTTTTTCGAAAAACAACACACTGTATGTAATACTTGTGTATTGTTAGAGGGATTGTTTACATGTCAAGAGCACAGGCATACTACCATAATTACTTTCACTGTGTGCATACACAAACATACAGGATGTGTTTACATGTTTGCAAATGCATGTCAAATTAATATATATAAATATGTATTTTTGCTGCATGGAAGGCTTAACATGTGTGTGTTTGAGTCACTTTCCTTGTGTGTTTTGCATGAATGCATATACTGTACATTGTGCGCTGAAAAAGAAAGTTGTTTGATTATTAATGTATGCAGAATTTAAGTTTTGTGCATTTGTTTGTGTGTATGTGCACATGTGCGCTTCCCTGTGGACTTCCTCGCCTGTGTGCGACAGCGTGACAAATTTACATTACAGAGCTCACCTGTTGATGTGCATGGGGGCAAAAAGATAACTATCAATATCGCCATGGTAACTGTCGCCCTGCTGTTCCTGGCGACCAACAATGTAGAGGTTGTGGGGGGGGGGTCGCAGTTGCTGGAGGGGGCTTTGGATGTTCTTTTTCCAGAGGTATAGCTGGTGACACAGCAGGGAGGAGACAGGGATTACAGCCTCAGTCAGTGGTAAATAATACGGCCCTGCTGCTCGCCCCTGTGCAGAAAAGCCTCTATATTTCTGAGTGGTTGCCTTGGCAACTAGGAGCGGAGAGTGGCCCTAATTTTGTGTTGGACTCCCTGAGACAGATGAGCTGTTCAGAGTGTTGTGGAGGGATTTTCATGTTCGTTTGTGTTAAGAAGAATTACATACTTAGAGAATTGGACACTACTGTTTTTGTGTGTCCTTAACAGTTTCTGCTGTGGAATGAGTAAACATATATGCAATATGCATGATGTTTATATATCAAATATATCTTTAATGGCAGGAAATCTTTCATAAAACGGTTAGAAGTCAGTGGGCTGGCTTCAGCTCGGTGTAAGTTTGCTTATCACTGTAATGCTCCATGCAGTCTGCTGCTTCTGCTTCTCTATTGACTCAGGCTTCATTCATAGTTTTAATTAACTTGTAGCTTTGATACCAAATGATTTTGGATTTTGAACAAAATCGTGTTTACATGTGAATTCACGAGAAATGTGTTAGCCCCAATTCAACAGTGTTAAAAAAGTATCAAACTGAAACATTAATTGTGACTGCAATAGAGAAATCCAAAATAACTGGACGATAAGAGACAAAGAAATAACTTGTTGGTTAATGTATTTCAGCATCTTGTGTTCTATCAAAGCCTTCTGGAGCGAGGCGATACATTTCTGGTATCAACTCCATGCAACGATTGCAACAAAAAACAGCATCAAATTCTCGATATGTAATCCAGAGATAAGAAGTGGAGCGACGGTAGTGAGGGTGCGCCTGATTTGGGAGTGAATGTGATCACTTTGATTGTTTGTTTGTGTGCATGAAGCTTTTTATGGTTTTACATAGAAGAAAAGCATGCATTGGTGTTATGACGTTTTGTTTGTTGGTGGCGCTGTTTCCTCCTCTCTCGATCCTCGCTCTTGTTGTTCTTACTCTCAGATGTGTCGCACTGAACCACAGGATGAACCACAGGATGAACCCAAATGCACGACTCGACACAAAGGCAGATTCAAGTCCGTTTAATGGAGAGCAAAAGTTGGTACACAAATCCAAAAATCCAGGCAGAGGTATCCAAAATCGGTAGGCTTAGTCAGAATGCTAAATATAGGTCAGATCAGGTAATCAAAAAACACTAGGACGCTGACACAAGGTACAAGACGAACTGGCACAGAAGGAGGGAAACACAGAGACTATATACTGAAGGGAGGTGGCCATTTAGAGTCATGTCTAAACAAGCTAGAGGACAGAATCCAGACGTGACAGAAGTCTTGTACCTACGGCATCATATTTCGAAGCGTTGGTCGACCAAGCTGCTGTTCCCGACGAGCTAGAAGTAAGTCTGCCATCCTGCTCTGAAAGTACTGAGTGATTGTAACCTTTCCTGATGATGTGCTGCTGCTTCCGCTTCACAGAAAGGAGCAGAATAACCTTCCACACACTTCAGTCCAAAGAAGTAATAAAGACTGAAAAATGCCAACCCCATTCAATTTTCAGAAGAGTCAATATGTTGCCAGGGAGACAGTAATGTACTGCCCAGCGTCTCATCTCCCACACTCAATAATTCATTCGCTTCATAGTCATTATCAAACGACCTTGGAAACTCTTGAGTGTTGGAAGTGATTCAGTGTCCCTGAAATTTTATAAATCGACTTTCCAAACCGGTTTACTCTCAGAACAAAAAGCACTTTATTCCAGTTCGGTTAGGTAAACTTGAGGTACGAGTCAACTAATTGAGGAGTTCTGCTGATGACAGCAACACGACAACAAACCGTCCCATAACATTACAGTAATAACAGCTTTCACTTCCTGTCTCTCTTTCCCTGGTTTTCTCACAGGCCCAATATCTGTGTGTCCCTCACTGAGCGTCTTTCTCTCGGTGTCTCTCTCTGTCAAGCAGGGGACAATAAATCAATATTGTATCATCGAAGGAGACATCTGTGGGAAAGTGGGGAAATAGGAGACCTCAGGGTGGAGGGAGGAGAGAGAGGCCGGGCCTGTTGGATCATCAAATGAAGTCTGTCCCTCTTTTCTTTCTCCCACTAGGTTACAGTTTGAGTTAGTGTGTGTGTGTGTCAGGGTGAGCCATAAACTGCCTGTGTGTGTGTGTGTGTGTGTGTGTGTGTGTGTGTGTGTGTGTGTGTGTGTGTGTGTGTGTGTGTGTGTGTGTGTGTGTGTGTGTGTGTGTGTGTGTGTGTGTGTGTGTGTGTGTGTGTGTGTGTGTGTGTGTGTGTGTGTGTGTGTGTGTGTGTGTGTGTGTGTGTGTGTGTGTGTGTGTGTGTGTGTGTGTGTGTGTGTGTGTGTGTGTGTGTGTGTGTGTGTGTGTGTGTGTGTGTGTGTGTGTGTGTGTGTGTGTGTGTGTGTGTGTGTGTGTGTGTGTGTGTGTGTGTCTCTGTGTCAAGATGTGAGCCAAAACTGTCAAACTGAGATATGAGTTAAAAATTAGAAGTAAAGTGTGTGTGTGTGTGTGTGTGTGTGTTTGGGGTGGAGCAAAAGCGGAAAAACATGACTTAATGACAGAACCGTACTTTCATACGAGCATGCATTCCCGCATAACTTTGCGTCGGTCCATCTGATGTGTCTGTCTGCGTGATTTTCTCTCTTTGATGGAAGGTGAGCTTCATTCATAATGTATCATGGCGGCGAGTGCATATAAAACATTACCAGACCACGTCAAATTCCAGACAGTAAACTGTCTGGCATCCGTCCCACTAGCACCGCCCTAGGCTGCCTGAAACACACACTAACACACACAAACACACACAAACACACACACACACGTGAACGCACTCACACGGGAATAAACCAAAGTACTTGTATTCAAATATTGATCTGCAGGCTTCTGTTTTCAATTCAGCCACACTTCTAAAATTCACTCACAAATGTACTTCAAAGGCAGACTTTGTCCGAGGGCAACGGTCTGCCGCGAGGAAAACTCTTTTGCTTTACACTAAATGTGTGTGTGTGTGTGTGTGTATGTATGCAGGTTCTCTCCGCAGAGCTTATTTTGTATACAGAACCGCTTCCCCCGTATGTTGTTTGTTGTTAATTTTTATCATGATGAAGATTTAATATCCACAAAGGGCACACAAAGAATCCAGTTGGAAAGCTGCAGGCAGTTCATTCCATTTAAAAGATGCATGAATCCCGTCCTGCCAACATGAGGGCATGAATAAGACGTATCCGCTCAGTAATTATTGAATCAGCTGCCTTAATTGCCAAATTGACATGATAGAGAGTTTTGAAGAGTTTTGTAAATTCTTGCTTTTGGTAGATATGATCAGTAAACTCATCCCTTTCTTTAAATAATGAAAACATGACCGGGAAATATATTGTAGTTCATGAGCAGACGCCCGATGAATATTTATAGTATATAACATTCTCAAAGTTGTTAATGGATAACTCTCTAAATGTTCAGAGACTTCTCATCCCCACTTGTAAAATATCTTTGGTGTCTGTCCCCATTTCAGCTCTCATACAAACACAGAAAGTAGGACCTCTTGAACGTCTTTTCCTAAATACCTATAACTTTTTATTTCAAGATATTTGTGACACTTCGTCCAGACGTTAAGTTTTTTCTCTGATTCTTGTGTTGTTATTTTACTTGTGCTCATTTCCTGTTTTATTTTGTTACTTACCCTCGTCTCTGTCTTTCAGTTCCTGCCCGTCATGTCTCCCGTCTTGTCTGTCAGCCCCGCCCTGATTGTACCCCCTCCCCCGGGCCTCGTCATCCCCTGATTGTTTGTGCTTTTACTCTGTGTGTGTCCTCCATACTGTGGAGCACATCAGAGTATGGGTTAAAAAAATAAAAAAAAACATCTGGTTGACTTTGGGTGCACACCCTGGTCTTGTTGGTGAAACTCTTGTGTTGTTTGACCAATCCAATGGACGCCACCATGAATGGACCACATTATTCTTCCCACTTTATAACCGGACTTCTCGAATGTTTGACAGCTTTTGTTCTGAGGGTCAAATTTAGCTGCAGATGTGTTCGAAATGAGGTTAGTTGAAACCCCAATGACAGGGTCCCAAATACCCAAATTGGCTCACAAAGCAGAAAATATACAATTTATAATGCCCACTGTTTGTAAGGTTAATCTGTGATATAAGAAAAACCTTAGCCACAACACTCTTATATAGGGGTAATGCTGGATCCCACAGTCTTGCTTGTTACTTCTGATTGAGCTCACTGCTTCCAGTCTTGGTTGTGTTGCAGTCCGTATTGGCAACAAAAGTTGGCATTGAATGTAAATTGTGATTCTGTTGATTCATCCGATGTACTTGAAATTCAAGGGAGGTGACCTTACACACTGCAGTAACAAATGTTTGTTCAGTATTTGCACATTCAAGCAGTAGCAATGTGGTTTGTAAGTGTATCTTATTTTACATGTGTACACCCACACACAGGCTGACCTGTTTAGCATGTGCGATGCATGGACGTATAGATTTATTGTGCGTTTCCAAGCCAGCTAGACTTCCTAAACACCCCTGAATGAACTCAATGAATAGCTGCTTTCATTCATTTGTGTGTGTGTTAGTTGTGATTACGACTTGCACAGAGTATTGATTGGCCTGTAAACAATCGTCTGGTCTGAACAAATAATCAATGTGATGGAGTGAACGTGTCTCTGCCGACGCGACGGCTACTTTCTCAATGAGTCATTCTCTGCATGTTTAGGCATCACAATCCAAAGATGACACACTTATGAATCAACATCGTTTATTCTGGTGGAGGGATATGTTTGTAGTGATCAGGTCAATTTAGGATTTTGATATACACTGTGCAGAACTGAAAACTACTCGTGAATCAGAAGAAACTGTTTACCTCATATGAAGTCACAACAAGCAGATGTTTTTTTAGGGATGGTGATGCTTTACACTCTGATTGATTAAAAGCTGTTGCATGGACAGGAATCTTATTTGGTCATTTACGTTCCCCTAAGCAGGAATCAAAACAACTTTCGTCTTTTGTAGAACGTCTTCATCCTTGGCCAGGTTGAAATGTATGTTCTTGCTTAACCTTGAACTTTTGAACTAAGGCAACAGTAGGTCTTTTGTAAAGTGTCTCAAGATAACATTTGTGATGAATTGGCGCTATACAAATAAAGATCGTTAGATTGACATAGCTCAGTCTATAGTATTGGGATGGTCGCCCATTCAAGTCCCGGTTTGGACGAAATCTTGAAATTGGTCTGGAAGTTTGAGAGGTGCCAGTTCCCTTCCTGAGCACTGTTGAGGTGAGCAAGGCACTAAACTCCCCCCACCAGCTCAGGAGCAATCGCTGTGGGTGTTTCTCCATTAGTGCACATTCATAGGATCCTGTTAGTGCATGTGTGTGTAGCATGTTCAACAACAGAGTGAAAAATTTCCCCTCACAGGATTTATAAAGTATATCCTATTCTTCTTCCTCTTCAAGATATTCTTCTTTATAAGCCAACTTACGGCGTAACATTAGAAGAGTATCATCATCACCACCAGTTAGCATGCTGATGTTAGCATTTAGCTGAGCCTGAGAAGAGCATCAAAGAGCCACTAATTATAAACCAAATTAAAACTAATAATGGTAGGTAACCATGCAGTGTATATAAAAAGTGGAGGGGGGGGGGGGGGGGGGGGGGCTGGTTGTGAAAAGTTGATGTGCTTGTGTTCTTTCTAACATGAAGCTGGGAGAAAAGCTCCAAAAAACAAAAACAAGATTGGGAATAGATTCAAGTAAAAAGAAAAAGGTGTAAGATAAAATTGTCAAACTGCTGGAAAACAGCCACTGACAAACCGGTGGTTGGTCAAGTCCTTTGTAGAGGAAGCTAAATGTGTGTAACACTGGCACTGTTGTGTGGTTACAACATAATGTAACATGACGTAATGAAACGTCTCCTGTAGGGTCTGTTCATGCTACTTTATTTGATAGCCCATCATGATCTCAGTAATACTGGCCTTTTATAAAACAATATCCCCTCAGCATTTGAACGCTGCTTGTGATGCATACATTTTTGGGGGGACTTGATCATCCCCTCATCACAGATCTTTTTAAAGACTGACGTGTCGAACACCTAGTCATCTTAAATTATTTTCAGACTTTGATCTTCTCCACAGACGTCCGGATTCCATGTCTTAAGATAGATTCCTGGACTTGTTTTTTTTACTTTCTAGGAAACTCTCCTGCTGTGCTGTAATTCCTTTCAGAATGAGGTGTCCAGTGATTGATAGCGCTCTTTGTCCACACTCACCTCTTTTTCCTATATAACCACATGTGGCAACTTTCTACACCACAAAACGTGTCAGCAGGTCGTTTGCTGCTGTGGTCCTCCAATCCTGTTTTAATTAGGACGTTTGGAAGTGGGGAAATTGCACAAGATTCCGATGCTTCTTAAGATTATGGGACAAGATTTGTTTTCCAAACCATAATGTCAAAGATCCATAATGTCTTTTAGTGTTTCTAATTCAACTTAAAATGTCTTGATGATAATTTAAGAGGACATATTATCCCCCTGTTCCACCTTTTCAAACAGTCCCCCTGTGGTCTAAATGAAACATCTGTGCTGTGCTTTGGTCAAAATATAACATGAGTCAAGCACCAGAGGAGGTTTGTGACCCTGTATAAACCAGCTCTCTCAGAACGCTCCGTTTCGGTGTGTGTGTCTCTTTAAATGCAATGACCCCCCCCCCCGTTTTCCCCGTAGACATCACTCCTTTGATAGCGAGAATAAAAATAGTGGACCTGTGCAAAAGTTTTGTTCTAGGCTGGAGGTGGAGTCCATGGGTGGAGATATCAGGGGAGGGGAGGGGAGAGCAAATTTGAAACGAAGCATTTTCCTCTGTGTTGTAAGACTTATGCAGACCACAAACAAAGGACTGGATGGGTTTATTTCACATTTTGTGGATCTGTAGACACTCAGGTTACTCAAATATATGTTGAAAAACACTGTAGAAGTGGATTTTTCATAACATGTCCCCTTTAAATTTGAGATTTTTGTTTCATACAGATTTGTGGTTTGATGCGTTGTCCTGTTCAAAGAAAATCTTCTGGGTAATTCTGCATTTTCACACAAAGGAGAATTATTTCTAAAGACAAATTTAAGTGTTTCCAGATTAAGCGACTTGTTGAAATGGATTCTTTTTTCTGCCTCGTACTGGCCTATAGCTGAATCTGTCTCGGGCAGGAGAACAAATCGGCTCCTTCATGGCCCAGTGAACCATCGACTCGGTAACCAGCAGAGTCCTTCAGATAGCAAAGATGCATGGTGCTCTAAACCTTCGAAGCCCTCTGCAAGAACCCCCCCCCCCCCCCCCTCCTCTACCCTCCTTCCTCTCCAATCCTCGCGCTCATGCTTGAAACCGCTGCTCCGTGACACCGGGCATCACACATAGAATAAAAATGAGGTGAGGCGGCTGGAAAATTGAACATGTTGTCAGCCCCGCAATTGCTGTTTTAAGTGATTTAGGAACTGTGGGCCGCTCTCGATTAGGGTCATTCATTTCGGGTAATGTAAATACAGCGATAGAGGGGTTGGTCATGTGAAGACGGGGGAATGTTTGCTGAGGTTGTTGGTAATGGGAGCTTTGCAGTGTGGTTTATTTCAAACAGAGGTCGTCGTCGATGAGGTTTTTCCGTATATAAATTGAGAGGATTATTACAGTGTAGAATTTGAAATACAAACATATATGTATAAGGAGTAAAGGCAGTTCAGCCTGCCACTTGAGCTTTATGATGATTTTAGAAAAGATGTACTGAAGGTCCTACAGTTCATTCGTTGGAGTTTCAGTAGGATTCAAACATATCAGGCACATATCAACCCCCACCCCACCACTACCCCCTCCCCACCGGATCGTGGGTTGGCGGCCTGCCAGAACAACCCCCCACACCCCCTCCCCTCCCACCGGATTGCTGATGGACGGTCTACCTCCCCCCACCCCCTTGCTCTCTATCCCTCTTCCTGCATCTTATCCCATCTCTCCCCCTATCCCTTTCCAAGCCCGGCGCAGTCTAGGCCTGTGAAGACTGTTTCGTCATGAGCCGGGGATCCGGCCGAAGATTTCTGCCTTTTAATAAGACAGTTTTTTCTTACCACTGTAACTTTTGCTGCTTTGCTAAAGTGCTCATGATGGATAGGCCGGATCTTTGTAACATAACAATAAGTAAGGTCTTTTACCTGCTTTTTGTAACATAACAATGAGTAAGGTCTTTTACCTGCTTCTTGTAAAGTGTCTTGAGATAACACTTGTTATGAGTTGACGCTATACAAATAAAAGTTGATTGATTGATTGATGACAATTAAAACCATCAGAGGAGAAAGTACAGACAATTGCATGAAAGTATAAGGAGTAGAAGTAAAAAGTCAGCTGAAAAGTAATTACTCCAGTAAAGTATAGATACCCAAAATTTCTACTTAAGTAAGGTAACAAAGTATTTGTGCTTAGTTACTTGACACCTCTGAAAACCATCAGTTCATAAGTTTAAACTGATGCTTCCCCCTTTTCCATGCGATGCATATAGATGTAGTACACCGATACGTGTGATAGTTTTTGGTCTGTTTGCTACAGTGGTCTGTGACTTGTTTTCTTGCTTGCAGAGTGATTCAACCCGCAGCAGGTTGTGCACACATTGGTGTTACAGTAGTTTTCAGCATTATCAAAGTAATCGAGGATGTCATCATCCTGGATGAATAATTACATTATTCCCTGGAAAAAGTTGATTATTCTTTCAGTAACTTATAAATAACTTCTGAGAGGGCGGTAGGGGCTCTGACAGACCTGCGAGAGTGACTTAGATTAGGCGATTATGCATAGAAGTGGAGGGACAAGAAACAAAGACTTGATTTGATCATGTGTTCAGATGTAATTCAGTTATCAGTGAAGTTTATGATTGATGCTGCAGACTGGAGTTTTTATTAACAGACTAATTCTGTCTCATATTAACAGCTGTGTGTTGTATGAACATGCATATTAATTATTTAAATCTGATTTGCACAGCAGGGGGAATGACATCATCATATAAAAAGACTCATCCGACACAATGACTGACATCCAGCCCCCCTGAATCAAACCTTTAACTTTAATATTTGCTTGTTTTTCTAATGCTCAATGTTTTTCCTCTCTAAAGAGTTTTAGAAGTAGGATAAGGAAAATACAAAACAGTAATTTCTGTATTTTTCCACCCTCTTAACTACATTTCTCATCTTTCTCATCTGAAGTGTTTTATTCCCCTCCTGCCTTGGCACAAAGAAAACTAATATCAGCAGATTATCTTAATGCTCCGGCTGGAATATGAGCGGCTTAAACACAATCTTTTATCTCTGTTTTTGTGTGGTTGTCTTCGTTCTACAGAAGTAAACAAATGAGCGTTTTCAAAAAAGCCTTTTCCCAGACACAAAAAATCACACAAAGTTTGTTTTTTAAACAGATGGGAAACTGTTCATATGTTTTCTCTTCAATAAAGTCAGTA